>NC_060223.1:5418384-5719849 GCF_907164935.1 Osmia bicornis bicornis
GAAGCCCTCCACGCCTGGCACACTGGTGCCCATCTGACGTGCCTAGCATGTAGCCGACACTGGGGGTCGCACCCAGTGCCGGCTTTTACTTGGATCGCGTGCAAAGACGTCTGGAGCCCCCACTCCCGACGCCAGTGGTCCTGACGGCCCCACCGGTTTTGGCAGTGAAGCCGTCCATCAAAGGTGGTAACTTGATGGTAACGTACCATCAAAGTACATACAGACTGTTGCAGTACGATGCATTTCTCATTTTTATATTAGGATAAAGCAGATGGCGTTCGTTCTCAAAGCACAAATTCGAAACCGCTTGAAAACAAAGGAATGTCTATATGGTCTATAGTCTTGGGTAGTCTTGGATATTGTTGGATATGTAGTTTCATTAAATAAAACTGTTTGACAATCTGTGTTTACATTTTCATTTTTAAATTGTGATCTAATCTCGACGCCAAACTGTCTCACACAGGGGAGTATGTATTCCATAAAACAGTCTTTTGATATAAAACATAACCTTTTTGATATCAACAGTGTTGAGATTATTTTTAATTCCTATTAATTCTTGACTTCCAGAAAGGAACGAAATCGAGGCAGCATGCCAGAACCAGTACATCATCAAATAAATGCTGCTCGAAAAACGTTCCAAACATTATACCAAATATCTAAATTATTAAATACAAATTTAGATCCCACAACATTAAGTATATGTATTCGATTATGTGAGAATGGTGTAAATCCTTATGCACTTGCAACTGTAGTGAAGGAGTTGCAAAGAGAAGTTAAAGCCATGGATAATACTAATCAGTTAGAATCTCCAACTAGCAAATCTAGTTTAAATAAATAATTAAATCCATGTTATACACTTAACAAATAAAATTGATCTGATAGTGAATAATTTTTTATACATATTTTAGTTAGTTACAATGAAAAAGTACATACACTGTTTGTAATGAAAAATGTTAAATGATTTATTGTTATTCCTGTTTGATATTAGTTTAACAATGTAACCACAGCATTAAAATTATAGGATGAACAAAATATTTAATTTTCTTCCTGTCATATAGTTTATACAATTATATAAATTTCATTTTATGAATTTGTAATTACACCATTGTAAAGTAAATAAAGAATAATACTACAAAGAAGGTTAAATTGAAACTATGCAACTTTATACATTGAAAAGAAATTTCATAGGAAAGACAAAAATACAGAATCAATTTGAATAATAAATCGATTTTTGCAATTAAACAAATCCTTATATACAAAATTATAATATATATATTTGATTATCAAGATATGTATATATATACAAACCGAAAATATTTAGTATCTTTAAAGAATATACATAGTAAAAAATTACAATTCTTGTCTTTTCTTTCCCTCATCCTCAGGATTACTTACTTTATTAATGTTTGCCGTATTTGCATTCTGAAATAAATGATAAATAGCTGTAGTCTAAGTTAAATTACACAAGAAAGAATATTTCTATTTCATTGGTTAATGTACATGCTACAATAAAGTTTTACCTGTTTCTTTGGATCTCTATAATAGCTTTGCCCTTCAAGGGTAACATGAGACAGTTCTGGTTGTTGCAATAAAAAATTTTTGGCATCTATAGCTTGTGAACCTTCGCGAAATAAGAAGATAGATCTTTTTTTATCAATTGGATACCTATAAAATAAACAATATAAAACAATTAAATTATTAAGTATTTATAACTATCTAAAATAAAATAACAGAATGATACCTTTCCGCAATAATGTGGTTATTTTGAAGACTACTTTGCCAGATCTTCATTATTACATCAGCTTGTTCCACTGAAATATCTTCATTAGTATCAACAAACATCATAACACCTTTACCTTTTTTTGTCATTTTCAATACATTATCAGGATTAGACATATCAAGCTAAATAAAAAATTTATACATATATATAAATATATAATTCGTACGACTAACAGAAATATTTAAAACCAACAATTACCTTTGATATATCAATCTTTGGGCTAGGTCTAAGATGTTCTGGTAGTTCATCGGGTTCCAATGGTTCATCATTTTCCTTAAAGAGTAAATGTACTTTAGTATCGTTTATATTTGCTATGTACCTCTCTCATTGTTTATATACAAAAAGTAAATGGTGGAAACAAAACAATATATGTACCTCCCATTGATCTAACAGGTGTTCCAAATCAGCATCGGTCATGTCTCGTATATCTTTGTCCTTCCATGACTTTTTTTTATTTGATTTTGCATCATTAGCTGCATCCACATATAATAGCAAAAATATGCTACAGAAAATAATTTCTTTTCTCATATTAATGAATTTTTAAAAATTAATATTCAGTACAAGATGTACAGTACTTTGATCATCACAGAACTAGCACATTTTTGAGTATTATCAAGTCTATTTCAAAGCAGACACTATTGTTATACAAATCTGTTTCAAATGCCTAAGTACTTATATTGTTATTGGACAAGAAGAAACTATATATAAAATGAAAATAAATGTTCCGTTATTGAGCTCCATTCATTCCTGAAAGAAAAACGATTAGTGTTGCCACCTATCGTAATTCGAAATACAACAGTGAGTACAACAATATTCACAGTTTCAGACGATGATGAAAATTGGAGGCGATATGTCCATTGTTTGGATCCTGTGAAAATTGTGAAGCTATTCATTGAAACTCATGTTACAAGGTATGATTCATTTATTGCTTTGCCATTGAGATAAAGAGAATTTCATTTAGTTAACAGTATTATTTAGCGCAAAGTAGGTCAGAATGGTATTCGTACTTCTGCTTGTGCTATATTCAAGTAACTTTTGAGGTATGTTTAAAATTATACGCTACGCAGTAACGTTGATGTTAAAATATTAATAAAACGACTAAGTAAAATGATTAAATTTATTATAAATAATGTATGTGTCTTAGAAATTTTACCAGTATACATAAAATAATATACACTAAGGTCAGTGGACTGTGTATTAAAGAATATATTTTAAAATAGCAATCATCATTGACTTTTTGTTAGGACATGTCATATACTGTTGATTTGTGATAATATTTAATGTCTATAGTATTTGTGACTGAATGATATATTTATCATTGATGAGACATAGATCATAGGCAATGTTTGATAATATAATAAATTTTGTTTGCTATATTTCATCATAAATAACAAACATTTTTATTCTTTTCTAGATTACCATGCAGACGCATAAAAATAAATTATAAGTATTACTGAAATCTTTTAGTTTCTGAAAATTAAAAACATAAAACATGAATAATTTTCAAGATGCGGTTAATATTAAAGAAATAATAGAACTTGGAAAACTTCTGCATCAAAATGGAGATAAAATATTAAGTGCATCAAGTAAACTGTCTTTGTCAACTACGCTGTTATACAATTTAAATGAAGCTTTTTCATTAATAGTCGATGAACCTGAAGATTTAGAGGCTTCATTTCAAGTGTGCAATAGTTCAAAAATTGATATATTTCGTGATTTAAAATTTCTACATGACTTTGTGCAAAAGACAATTGGATTGAAAGTGACTTACTGTCCAAAAAATTCTGACATCACAGTTGATATCACAAAATTTAGGCATTTAAAATACTTGGAACTGAAGAAAATAAATATAGATTTTGTGAAAGGACTCCAAGGTATCAGAGGTCAACTTGAAACTGTTATCTGTGCTGGTAGAAAAGGAGTTTGTACCGTAAGACAGTTATTAGGTAATTATAATTAGATAAATTTTAATTAAGAAATATATCTTATCATTCGTGTCTCTTATGATAATAAAAAATTTATATAGCTTCTTGTGGTGGAGATGCTGGCATTGGATTTGTATGGGGTTCATTAAAACATTTAGCACTACCTCATAATGCTCTTGAAAGACTGGATACATCTTTGGAATTAGCACCTTGGCTACAAATAATAGATCTGAGTCATAACTTCATAACGTCTGCTGAAGAATTATCTTGTTTACCCAACTTAAAATATGTAAACCTTGGGTATAATAAATTAGAAACAGTACCTACTTTTAATAAAGCTGCAGCGCATAGCTTGCAAGTATTAGTTCTAAAAAATAATTACATAGAAAATCTAAATGGTAAGACATTATTGCGTATAGTTTTTTAATCTGAATTTTATGAATAAAATAGTTATGGATAATTTTTATTGAAACAGGCTTGCAAAATATAGAAAGTTTAACAGAATTAGATTTATCGTACAATTGTTTGATGGAACATTTGACTTTGTGGCCTTTAGAAAAAATGTCTACTTTGTTATGGATAAGTTTGGAAGGAAACCCTTTATCATACCATCCAAAACATAGAAAGTTATCTGTAAAATATTTACACCCATGTTTAAGGGATAGCAAGGTAAATTAATAGAAAATGGTAGTATTATAAAATAAATTGTGATTGAATCGAACCTGGCATTACACGAATATAATAAAATTTTACGATTTAGTTTGTTTTAGATCATGTGCCTCTTTCAAAGTCAGAGAAACAACTTATTGCCGAAAATCGCCTTTTTACAATCAGATCCAAACAATCCGCATCAAACGAAGTTCTGGCTTCATTGACAAACTCTGTCAGTTCTAGTAGTCTATCTACATCTGTTAATGTATCTACCACTAGTGAAATTGCTGCAGGAAAATCTATAGATATTACAAACAGTGTAGAAAGAAATTTGTCTAAAAGTAAAAAGAAATTAAATGTAAAAGAAGCCCTTATCGCAGAAGATGATCAAGAAAGGAAGGAATCAGAAGCAAATTCTAGTATTTGTAGTTCTTATTTAGGTAATAAATTATCATTTGTCATTGAAAATTAAACCAATGAATAACGTGTAAATGTAATTAAAACAATATAAATCATTTTTACTTTGTTCTGTAGAAACTTCAAAGGACCATTTAGAAACGAAAAAGCAAATTTTAGCGCTGAGAGAAAAATATGGAGAGGATAATTGGTTAAGCAGTCATGCTGGAACATTTGTTCAAGATATAATGGGGTTGCAAGCTTCATCGTGTCTTGTATTAACACCGGAATCTACCGTAAAAAATTTAGATGGTACAAGTCCTATGTCAAATACTCAGGACGATGCAATTCTTTTAATTAAAAATGCAGAAAGTGAAACGAAAGAGGAATTGGAAACGAAAGAGAATGATGTAGTTGATAGTGAAAAAGAAAATCAAACTAAGGTATTAAACGAAGAAGAGAATATTTTTGAAGAATCTAATGATGCAATAAGTACTAATTTAAATATACCTGAGCCTCCTTATGATCCCGAAGAAGGTACATTATAAAAAGTTAAATGAAAATTTAGGGTAACAAATAATTGTTTTAATTGTTGCTTTTTTGATATTTAGAAAAGGGGGATCTATATTTAGTTCAAAAGAAGAAAAATGATAACGAGTTAGAAGATTTATTCTTAATAATAACTTTAAAGTAAGTACAAGTTATTGTATCAGTTTAAAGCTTTTAGATAAGTCAATATTTATTAAATATAAATATAAACTGTATTATTATAGTGATATTAAAGAAAGAGATGCAATTTCTGGCAAACTAAAGTATTCTTGGTCAACAAATTCTGTGTTGTCATGTGTACTAGGCAGAAGTGAACCAGTTACAGTAGACATAATTTTTGATACAACTCGAGAGAATCGTCAAAATAGGAGATACTATGTAGAACCGGATGTTGCAAAAGTAAGAACGGGAAACATAAACATAAAAACAAATGACGAATAATATTAATATATAATCTAATCATTTTACAGAAAATAGTAGAAATAATTGGCGAAAGAATGAAGAAGAGACCTATATCATTGAAAGTTTTTAAATGCATGAAATGTTCAACTCATTTTTCTCAAGATACAGAATATATGACAGTCATAACTTCATCTATGTCAGGTATGTTCATGAATAGATATTCTGTTAATTATAAAGCAAGGAATAAAATCGTCAAAGTATGATATAAAATTTATTCCATCAGGTGTGAAACAATTAAAATGTCCTACATGTGAAAGCACCCTGGTCATAGAAACAGATGAAATATCAACTCTTGATGCAGAGAGTGATGTTTCGGAGGATTCTTCTGAATGTATGATTAAAAATCAGCATTCAGAAAACACTATGAAAACTAACTTGCAACATTCTGAGTCTTTTTCTAGTATTGGTAAGCTTTATTTCAATAGGTGCATGTTATACTTCAATCAAGTTAATCCAAGGATGATTAAAATATTTTACATGTTACTTCTTACAAATGTGCAACTATTAGTAATTGATTAATTGTAAAATAATGTAAAATAATCAAGTTGTGCACTCATAGGGTTCCTACAGTAATTATTAACTATATAATTATTCCTTTATAACGTTGAGTTTTTGTAGTACTAGTGGTTTTTTAAGTTTTTTATCATAGTAATAATATTCATTAACTGATTGAATATGAACGCACTAATTATACTGCTGACTGCATATCCATGCATTTTACTATCGACTGGGACTATAACATACTAATCCCGGTGCAGGTGGAACGGAGGGTGGAGCTAAATCCGTCACCACTTCTCTGGTACACTCCGACTTTCACACCCAAGCTCAAGCCTGCTGTAAGCTACAGCCACAATATTTTATTACAGCACTTTCCGTTTTTTCAACCTTCTTTAAAAGACATATTAGGCTGTATATTAAGTGCTTAATTAGTTAAGATTAAATACTATTATTAATGGAAGCTTACATTTAAAAAAATTTTCTTTTTATATTTATTTCAAAGCAATTGTAGCTCTTCTATTTTATTTAGAGGGTTCACTATAAATAAGAATTATATAGAAACTCGCAGGGGGAATATAATCTATATTTTTTAATCATATTAAATACTTTATGTTGTCAATAAAATCTTTGGTTATGTCAAATATTAACATCTGATACTACAATTATCATTATTATTATTATTAACAGGTTCAGCAACGAGTTTGGAAGAATCACGAGAATCTACACCATCTATAAATACGTTGAACAAGAAGTATGAAAGTGATATTGAGATACTCAGCAACCCCAGTCAAAGTAGTATTGAAGTTCTAGATGAAGCATCAAGGTAGAATCATTATTTAAGTGATCATATTTTTCTCTCCACATATAAAATATAAACATATAGATCCTAACTAATTAATCAATTGTTGCTTTATAACATTTGTATGATTATCGTAGAACTCATCTGACACCGCATAGAAAGCGTTCTTCAGAAGAAAGACGTACCACAGTTGCTCCGTCTCTTTTAACGATACCAGATAAAGTGCCAATTACGACTGGTTTAACTGAAAGTAGTTCTTCAGGTTTGCTGCAAATTTTACAATAACTGATGTTGCGTGATTATCTGTAAATAATCACTAATAATATTGTGTTTAATAAAGGTTCCTTAACGGATAGTATTTGTACCGCGTACGAAAATAAGCCAATTAAACAAGCTACTGTAGATGAAAAATCCCTTAATAACAGCACTGACAAAGAGATGAAATTCACACCTGTAACAAATTTAACTTCCATGCTAGGGGGTAAGTAAACATACATGTTTTCTATGTTTTAATTTTAAGGTTTCTTTGAATATTAAATGTGGCAATAATCAAATTATTAGGTTTACTTCAAAGCATAAAGATTGGTAGTAACAAATCATTAGTGTTGAAAGAAGAGGAAGCATCAAACTTTCTTGGTAGTAACATTCAGTATTCTTATACGGATTTCGGAAGTATAGATCATAGAATAAAGTTGCATATTATTTTGAACATATTTGAACACGAAAAGGAGGAACTTATTCTTCTTCTTAGGGTAATGTTATAAAATTTACCTTATTTTATTTTTAAGTTGTCGTTAAAAATTTGTTTCTAATTTTTGATCAAATTTCAGGCTGAAATTCTTATGCAGAATACGAAAGATACATTTCCTGGTTGTTTAGTTCTATCTACATCAAAGGTTTATGTTCTTAAAATTGACGGATTTGAGGGGTATAAATAAAATTTCTTATGATGATTTCATATTTTTTTAAATCCGCGTTTTATTATAATTTTTGTATTTATATTATAGAGAGGATCCGCAACGTTGGTTGCATAAGGAAATCAGTTGGACAATGGATAGATTGAGATGTTTTGCACCTCTACCATTTAAACAAGGGGTTCTGATTGAATTAGAACAGCCTATCAAATTAAACGAGGAATTACATTCTACTATTACATTTTTATGCATTCTACAAGATTTTCAAAGAACATCAAACTTTTTATTTTATATCACTGGTAAACAAAAAGATATTTCAATTATGTACTATCCAGCTACAATTCTATCTCTGAATACTAACTTATAAACATTTATTTGTAGATTTATCGTTGCCGCCTAGTTGCGAAGTTGAATTCACGGTACCGGAACACTGTACCATTTTTATGCATCGTTTATTAAAAAATTGTAAGAATTATCAAGATGGAGATTCTGTGAGACTACTTGCCTTATTTTCTTCTGCCTTATTAAAATATCAAGATCTGAAGGTACAACTTAAATTATCCAGTTTAATAGTAACTGCGTCTGTTCTGGTAATATGCAATATGCAATGGCTTCTATCTGGTAGCAATGAAACACCAAATATAATAAGGGAACAAGCTATGAGCAACTTGATTGGAGTGGTAAGTAATATTTCTCTTTAATTGTAATTTTAATAATAGGTTTATATTTGATTTCATTGCTTTCTGTATTGTAGGAACATTATAGTTCTACGCTAACCCTAAATTTCTTAGATGAGGTAATGGGACAGGAAGAGTCATGGGTTTTAGATTTTGTTTCTGCAAGTGCCGTTGAAACGGTCATAAATTCTGTGCAACCACCATGGGAAGAATTATTCTCGATTCCATTACAAATCACAGTTGACAAGTCGCAAAACGCTGAAAACGTGTAAAACGATATTTTACACGCATAAAAGGATATTCTAGTCGAACGAAATATATCAGGTAACCATTAAACGAATATGATTGGTTAAACTGAATCAATAAAACTTGTGATCCAACATAATTTTACACATGTTAGTAGAATGAATAGTTTTTTTTCTTCGTAAAATCTGTGTAAGTTAATGAGTGAAGAGAACAAAGTGTAATGTTTGACCAACAAAAATATAAGTAATCATGTATGATATAGAAAAACAGAAAATTTTATTACAGAGATTTATTATAATTTTATCAATATTTTAAACGTCACAGCATATATCTTTGGATGATTTTTAGTACATTTCCGTACCTTGTTAGAAATTTTAAATGGTGCTATTAAAATTAAGATATTCTATTTTAAAACACGTGTTACTGCAAAGAAACTTTTGTATTAATAGTTTATTGCATACCTTGTATAATAACACTGTAAATGTTTATTCGTTATTTTAATACTGAACGTGATATATTGACAATTTATCTTCAGCAATGTTACGTTAATCAAAAAAATAACTTTAATATAACAAAATAAGCACATATTTTTATATCACAAGAAAGGAGAATCATACAGGTGTTATTTAATTTTGAATGTCTTGTTTTGTAAATATTTAAAATGTGTACAGAAATATTACACGTAGGTGTAGGTAAATGCATATTCGTCAAATTTTTGTATGCTCTCTTTGCCTTCAAAAAGTGCAAAAGTTTACAATACTGAATAATACTTGAATATCGTTATCAATCTGTGATATATATTTTGATTTTTATTACATATTTCACGTGCACCTGTACGTCGTAAAACTTTATAATATTAAATTAAGAAGAAACATAAACGACAGTGTTATACTAGCTAGATCAAACTTCTTGGTACTTTAGTTTAAGTAATGCAATTAAACATAAATTATTTTCTTTATATATTATATTAATGTTCGTGAAATGTCAAATTTTTCTGGAATTAATATAGCTCAATATACTAAAGATAATGTTCATATCATTTTGTATGTATATATGTAAATAAATTGTTATTGTGTCTATTATATATATACGTATAAATCTTTCATTATAATTTCATAGTAAAAATAAATGGGTACAATGTACAAGAAATAAATATTAAGTTTTGCAAATTTGTTTGATTTATACATATAAAAAATATATTATTATTTAATTATTAGGTACAATTCGTATGCCACTAAATTTATTTTTTTTTAACTGTTAATTAATTTTGTTTAGCAAGTGTTACATACGAAGTGAACAGTTGAATATGGTATTAATACAGTTCTAATAGAGACAAACACAGAAAAGTGTGTACTCAAGGTATTCTGTACCAATGATAATAAAGAATACAATATGTAAATGAAACAGTTGGGAGGTGCTGGAAATAACTTAGTATGTTTCTTAGATGCATACATGAAGTATGCATTCTAAGTGCATGTTACTGTTCCATTGAATTCTTTTTTTCATAGATTTTAAATATTTCATAAAAGTATAATTAAAAATACATTTAAATAGACATGTCTAATATCGTAAAAATTATAAGTTTACTACTGGTAACCAGTAAGTTTAACTATTTCTTTTAACTATTAATAATAATATATAAAATGTGTTCAGATAAGATTGTGGTATTATTAATATTCATATTTTTCTTAGTATCACTTGTTATTGGACATTTTGGATATAAAAAACGTGGTATGTACTATAATATTTTGTATTTCTTTTCTTAATTTTTATTTACTATTTAATATAACATTTTAGATCAACACATTTGGGCTCAAACATTTAAGTTGTGTGCTGGAAAGTTACAGTCTCCAGTATCTATATCAACACACAAATCAATTGCTCTTCCTTTACCAGCACTTGAAATAATTGGATATCATGATTATCTTCCAGGACCATTGTATTTAAAGAACAATGGTCATTCAGGTAATACAATATAATCAAATGACAAGTGATAATGATATTTGATAACAAGATAATGTTCTTTTCAGTTATGATGACTATTAACAATCATTCAAAACGGAAACTGCCTTACATATTTGGTGCTGTGTTCGATACAAATGAAGAATATGAAATAGATCATTTACATTTTCATTGGGGTGGAAAAAATAACAGAGGATCTGAACATATTTTAAACGATATTAGGTATAAAATAAAAGAAAAAGTATAGAATTTCTATGTATTTGTGTAGCATTAATCACATTATCATTGTGCTGTAGGTATCCTATGGAGATGCATATAGTTCATAGAAATAAAGCATATTCAAATTTATCTAATGCATTGAATCATGAAGATGGTCTTGTGGTTTTAGGAATCTTTTTTCAAGTAAGTTGAGATCTTTATAAAATATACAAATTTAATAAGAAGTTATACTGTTACACTATATTTAGTTACAGGAAAAGGATAACAAATTGTTATACCCCCTTGTAAATGAATTGATAGATGTAAAATGGTTAAATGAAAAAGTGAAATTAAGCACATCTATTACATTGATTTCATTGTTACCTCGTAACATAGATGTATTTTATACCTACAAGGGTTCTTTAACTACACCTCCATGTAACGAAGCAGTAACGTGGATCGTTTTTTCAAAACCAGTACCAATATCTTTTGATCAGGTATGCTTCATATGTTACAATTAGTATATTATTTCTATTTCATAAATATTATTTATTACAGTTGAATGAATTTAGATCACTTTCGAATGGAGAAGACAGATTAGCAGATAATTATAGAAGATTACAAGATATAGGACTTAGAAAAGTGTATGTTAGGAGATTGAATTCATCTGATGAAACTGTTTTTAATATTACAGATTTAGATTGGTTTATACGTTAGATACATTCTTCTCAAATTTATATAATATTTAATAAATGTTCTGCTAATTGCAATTACAGAAACATTTAATAAAATAAGAATCTAAGCAGACTACGATGTTTTAAATAAACAATAGCACATATTTATAATGAGAATACGAAATATGATTTAGAACAAAATAATTCACTGAAATAAAATAATAATTTAATTTATATTTTTCCTGGTTCGGAAAAATGGGATGCATTTTTGCATCCGGGTGGCGCTCCCGCGCAATTTTGAAACTTCTTTCTTTCGCTTTGACCGTTACATCACCCTTTTAGTCGCCTCTTACGACAGGCAGGGGTTACCGTGGCCGTATTCTACTCCCCCCGAGCCACAGGGGGATAAAGTAATAAATTAAACAGAAAAAGGGGAAATAAAATCTTGATTTGGTAATACAATAAGAGTTTCGTCGGTATTAAACTCGTCAAAACTTGGCGAGTTTCGACTCCTTTTGATTTTGTGTTGGAAGAAATCAGTTAAAATCTGTATAAGACCGAAAAGTTATTGAAATAATTGTTTGACAAACTTGTATTAAGCGCAACCATTAGTTCTGGCTAGAACTATTTACATCTTGCTTTATTGTGAACGGATATAACGTTTCTATGAACAATAGAGTGAAACTCAATCTTCTCTAATGGACGAACAGAAACGCCTCTTTAAATTTTGAAACAATTGAAAAACGCAGCGACAAATTTCGCGGGAACATGACGTCACGATATCATTAGTTGTGTATGTAAAATCAGTGATACAAGGTATGCATGCGAGAAGCGACATCAGCGCCGAGTTAAAATTTGCATCAAATTCACAAGAGTGGAGCTTGGAGGGCCTGAAACGCACTACTGCACTGTAGCGCATGCGGCCATGTTGTGTCGATCTCCCCACTCAACCAACTGTGAAGAGTGGGAGACGACTCGGTACATAAAATTCTATCCTAGCGCCATCTCTACAAAGACAGCTCAAACTACTCAACAACTTACCGACAGTTTTTTCGAAAGAGGGGAATACTTATCGACTTATCATATGATAGTCGGTAAATTGTTGAGTAGTTTCCACAGTTTTCGTATAGATGGCGCACGTGTTCCCCGATCGGTAAGTTGTTGAGCAGTTTGAGCGGTTATTGTAGAGATGGCGCTAGGATCGAATTTTTAAAATATTGAATCTATGGCGATCTTTTTAAAATATAAGTTTTTCAAACAATTGTTTTAATAATTTTTCAGGGAATGACATTACAGGGAAAGCAGAAAATCTCAAAACTTTAATTTGGACAGAGAAAGAGAATGATTATGCCCTGGATTTTACTTGTATTGTACTGGCATGACTTCCAAGAGGAAAGTTAGGTTCATTTGAAGCTTACATAATTAAAAAAAAAGAATAGAGGTGTTCCCCTAGTTTTACAATGAAGTGTATATTCCAACAATGTTAAATTCTGATTACTGTAAAATAATTTTATAGCTTATAAATGATATAACATTTGTAATTAAATAATTCAACACTGTAATTATTTTCTTGAATAAAAATCAAAATTTGTATTTCACTAAAGTGTTGTTATTTCCCTTTCTCCTAAATTATTATCTATAATTCTATTCAATTAAAAATTTTAATTACTTCAAGCTCAAAGATACTGCTTTCCCAAAGAAATTTCCCTAAAACCCTTTTTCTTCAAAAGATCCAGAATAGTTGTTCATCACCAATAAATAAAGCTTCCATCAAGAAGCATTGAAGGTCCATGAATCAACGAAGGAAGAATCCTGGCGCCAGGACGTTGCAGTAATCAGAGGCGGTCAGTGTTCCTCCCTTCTGGAATTCATTTTATCTCCGACGCAAAATGCAATTTGTAGGAATTCTCCTCAAGGCCTGGCAATGTTCGACGACGATAAAACAAGCCGGCCGGAAGCAGATAGAAGACTATCGCGGCAGCATGACGACGGAAGTGATGTTCCCGCCTTCGATTCGGAGCGGAATAACCCCGAAACCCGGCATCCTTAGTCCATTCATAGATGCAGAACCATCTGACATCAGTTGAATTTCATTTCTAATTCGTTCAAGTCTTACAGTGTTTTTTTTCTTCGATCCTCCTGGCATCCCTTCTCCTCTTCCTCGGTGTCGATCACTTCTAACATGTGCACAAGATTTTCATTTTAACAATTCAACAGTGAAAGAGTTAAAGAGGGCGTCTCGAAACTGGTCCTCGAGTTATGATTAGTGTGAATTGTTTCCTTGGGAGGTAAATGTTCTCAGGATGAAGATATCTCGATTGACGTCCTTTCTTTTGTGGGTACTCTTCTTGAGCCAGTGCAACGCTTTGTTTTTAATGTCGAGTAAGTGGCAAGTTGATTTGTTAACACTTGATGATTGAAATTTATCAAATTTCCAAAATCATTTTTATAGACTGTGATGTTAAAAAAAGAA
Source organism: Osmia bicornis bicornis (assembly GCF_907164935.1). Taxonomy (NCBI): domain Eukaryota; kingdom Metazoa; phylum Arthropoda; class Insecta; order Hymenoptera; family Megachilidae; genus Osmia; species Osmia bicornis. The sequence continues at coordinate 5,432,589 of NC_060223.1, forward strand.
AAGTAACGGTAAAAATTTGTACGTGGGTCAAATCACTCACGTGGCAATATAACGAGAGTCTACTGTAAGACTATTGTATAAATTTCATAGGGGTGGAATTTTCAATTGATGTTATGAAATATTCTATTTGATTATTTCAAAATTTTAAATGTATTGTGAGGTAAGATTAGGGGCTGAGTTTTGTTTTGGTGAGTCGCTGATACAGGGAGGATTTAAATTCAATTTTTTATTCATGTTTCAATTGTTATTCTTACATGATTTTCATTTCTGTGCGACCTCGGTAAATTCTGATTCAATAGGGTTAATAATAAAAATAGAGACCAGCTTACGGTATTTACGTTCGCACTTTCCACCTAAAATAGAATAAATCTCTCTGTTTAATTCAAGGATTTCGCGTCACTTCCACGGTTTTAGCTCCCACGAATAAAGAAATAATGAGATCTCGCTTTTTAAGCCGATTAACTTGTTAAGCTCATCGTTGTCTAAGCAGGTTTCAAATATTTATAATATTTGAGAATAATGAAGAATTAACAGAATAATTTAATCTAACTAATTATCATTAATTAATCATAAAACATGTTTAAAATTAAAAATTTTCATTTCTCTCTTCAATTACAGTAGACTCTCGTTATATTGCCTTCGACGGTATTGTAGGAGCAGAAAATTTGTCAAGCTTCGAAAAATTAATTTGAAGGAGAGAGGGGGAATAGAAATGTATCATTTTTATAGATTATGATAATACAAGAATAGAAAAATCAAATCATTCGAATTCACTCACGTGGCAATATAACGAGAGTCTACTGTACGTATAAATTTCATAGGGGTGGAGTTTTTATTTGAGAAGTCCTATATAAAAATACAAAAATCAATCGAACAATCAACAATTTAAAATTGAATTAAATAAATAATTGAACGAAATAATTTCAGGTAATTCTCGATACTATGGAAAATTGAAGCAATTTAATTTATCTGTTGAGAAGATAGGTGTCCTGTGGTAAGGCTGTTACATGGCAAGGTCCGAGCAAGGGCCAGGGGAAGGATCGTCAGATTCAGTTGTCTCGAGGGTTTCACTCTCGTAGGTAACAAGTATTCCACTTGTATTCAAGGCAAATGGAATACACCTACGCCTGTATGCGTCAGTAAGCACGGCTTTCTAATCACACTTGATAAAACTCTGTAACAGCGGATTTTAATTAAAACGTTCGCCCGCTGCGACCACGCCAGATTTCCCTCTTTTATTTCGTGGTTATCATTCAAGTTTCAAAATCAACTGTATCATTTTTTATTAATTGGACGACTGGCGTTAACGTATCTCTAATTTTTATGCTTAAATTGTTCACCGTTATTCTTTACTTTATTTTTATCTATTTTATCAGACACAATTAATGACTTTTATATAAAGAAAAAATAGAAATTAGTACGAAATTTAAAAATAATTAGGGTATACAGTTGTTGACGTCTGTGAAATAATCAATATCTGTTTTCTAAAAGAGTAAGAAATATAATATTTGTAATGTGTTTCTTCACCCTCGGATGGCGGACCATGGAGAAAGCCACAATTTTAATTAAATTCTGTACTTCAATTATTTTTCCGATAGAATTATTGTATATTATGCAAGAATTGTATCATATTTTCTATTTTCTTAGGAAAAGAGCCAATCATTACATAGGGGACAATAACTGTATACATTATCCTATGTTTTAATTTAATATTTTTATTACACCGTTTTACTCGGAATTTCTTATTGATTTTTTTTTCACCCTGTTAATGATTTTCTTAATTGCTTCATTAGACGCAGAATGCCCTCTGCCTCCGTTGCCCGAACACGCTCTGGTGGCACCAAAATACAACGGTGCAATATTGATGTATTTCTGTGAACCCGGTTACGCGTTAATTGGTCCAACTGAAATTTTTTGCAACGGCATGCAGTGGAATGGAACAACACCCCATTGTCGAGGTGATCCTTTTTTTTCAATTGACTTTTTTTTAATTAACACTTGGAAATGGTTGCGAAACTTTTGGCTTCCACGAATGATCAAAGAGCATCCGAGCATTTTCAAGAACGAAAAGGATATAGAGGGTGTTAAAATAAAAGAATTTTTCATCTTTTCGATTTTCTTCTGGACTTTGAAATTCAATCTTTAGTGGATTAGCAAACTATTCGAGCTCTCAAACTGAGCCTCTTCGATAATTAGAAATTAAAACTTTGGATCTCTTGTAATCAAACGCTTGTGAACCCTGAAATTTAATGTTTCTTGAAAATTACAAGAGGCTCTAAACAGCTAAATGCTTTTGAAATTATGGAAAATAAAATTTCACATCTCAATTATTGTAAATTCTAATTTCTAATTTTCGAAAATCAAAGCACTCGAAATTCCACCTTATGGAATTATTAAAAATTAAATTTGAAATTTCAGTCACTGTAAATTCTAATTCCTAATTTTCCAAAACCAAAGCAGTCGAAATTCCACCTCCTGCAATTATTAAAAATTAAATTTCACATCTCAATTATTGCAAATTTTAATTTCTAATTATCTACAATCAAAGTAGTCGAAATTTCACCCTCTGCAATTATTAAAAATTAAATTTCACATCTCAATTATTGCAAATTTTAATTTCTGATTATCTACAATCAAAGTAGTCGAAATTTCACCCTCTGCAATTATTAAAAATTAAATCTAATTAAATTATTGGAAATTATAATTTTTACTTTTATTATCCTTTAATTATTCAAGATGCCTCGAATCTCTCCTCTTCATCGCTTCCTTGGATCATTAGATGCTTCCCTAAAAATACAGTCGATTAGAACCATTACAGGATTCATTAACTGAAAATACTCATTTAATGTTTTTAATTAGGTACAAATGCGGCAGCTCCTATGCAGTGCGATTTCGAGAAGCCAGATCTTTGTTGGTGGGAACAGGATCCTCAGCATGATTTCGATTGGCGACGACACAATTTCCAAACACCGAGCTCTCACATAGGAACTGGTCCAACACACGATCACACATTGGGACCTGGAAACGATGGTATTTGTTAATTTAACATAAAAAAAGAATTATTTTTACAATTGATGTAATCAGGACCAAATTAAAATTTCTGAAGTTCAGGGTCGTCAAACCTTCCAGGCCTCCCTTGATTAATAAACTAGCTTGAAAAATTGAAATTCATTCTAAATAAAATTCAATATTTTTGGACATAGTAAATGAAAGATTTATAACAAGGCTCCCTGTAGCCTCCTTTGAACCTTCCCTTAATTCGTTACTGGATTTTTAATATTTGCATCACGAGAGAATTTTAACGAGGGTAAATTAAATAAATTTGCATAAAAATTTGCGATACAATGGAGATTGATATTTACATAAATGCCTCCATTAACGCAAATTAAATTAACCAACCGGCTTAATAAATTTTCAATAAACCATAATACATAAATCCGTGTAAATTTTTATACAGATTCTTTTCTCATTTAGGTTATTATTTGTACATCGAGGCGTCTGGACGATTGGAGAACGACACGGCAAGAATCATTTCACCTATTTACAACGCTTCTTACACGGAAAATGGTTGTTTCTCATTCTGGTAATTTTATTTCCCGATATTTCACAGTCAGTAATTGCTAATAAAAGCAGAACGACGTTGGTAATTAATTAATTTGTCGGTGTTCTTTCAACGGTAAAAAGGTCGATGAAAATAAATTCTTGCCCGTTGATGGTTAAAAAAAAAAAAAGAGAGAAATAAATTTCTGAACGACAGAGCAGCAGCTAATGAAACTTCAACACGGTCTACCGAGCAAAAATACGTCTCCTGATAATTTCTGGTTGCTACTCGATAGTATTATGGATCACATAATTACGGGCTGATCGGCGAGAGTTCATTAAGGGAACGAGCTGTCCTCGATCGTCATCCGAATATAATTTCACCCTCTGTCGCTATTAGAAAGGTGTTCGTTTGGAGGGATGGTCGAATGAACAATTTTCATGGCAATATCACTGGTATTATTACACCCTGTAACATCATTACACGGTTGCAACATTGAAGCTCGACATTACTTGTTTAGTACGTTGATTAGCACAGTGAAAATGGGCGTTTGTTGTGGGCTCTAATTATTACGAATAGGAATAATTAATTTCCAAATGTCAAAATTCAAAGTTTCATATTCCAGTTACTGGAAATTCTAATTTCTAATTTTCCAAAATCAAAGCAATCGAAATTTCATATTTTGTGATTATTAAAAAAGAAATTTTACATCCCAGTTATTGAAAATTTTAATTTCTAATTTCTTAAAACCAAAGCAGTCGAAATTTTATATTTGTTAATTATTAAAAAAGAAGTTTCACGTCTCAGGTATTGCAAATTCTAATTTAGCTATGTTGGTTACTGATAACCCCATGGAATCTAATATGCTCTCAAATATTGCTTTATTATTATTTATATAGTGGTGGTTTGCAATATTATCGATTTATATTTAACGGTTTTCAAAAAAATAATAGTAGCTTTTTAAAGGGGAGACATTTTTAATACTATTACTTTCTTTTTTTATTTTCACTTGAGAAATTTTGTTAACATGGAGTGAAATTACAGGTACCATATGTTTGGAGCCACGACAGGTACTCTAAATGTGTATTTCAAAGAAGAGAAGGAAAACTCATCCCGTTTGATGTTCACCAAAGACGGTGACCAAGGGAACTATTGGTTCCATGGTGTTTTCAATCTTCCCAAAGCTAAGAAAGGTTTCCAGGTAAAGAAATAAAAATATACGTATTTGTATTTCAACCTGATTAGTTCACCTTCGAAATAAATAATTAATTTCCACTAATATACATCAGTATACACATCTCTTTCTTCATATTTTACAAATTTTGTATAAACAATTGCTTTGTATTTTTAAAATTTAAAGAAAGGACGAGATTATTAGAAATTTTATAATATGTCTGACTAACCGCGACTATTACTACTGTGACAGTAGACTGGCCCAGTGAAAATGCGTACGTATAGTCAGACATACTGAAAATTTGATCATTAACCCTTTATAAAGGGATGCTCTGTCACATGGAAGGGTCATTCTGACCTATAATAACGTCATTATGAATGTATACAAAATTTAAAATATATTTTTACTTTTAAATATTATATTTAACCATTTGCAAAGCAAGTCACTTCCTAAACCATATGGGATTAATTTTACCTCGAATATTATTTATCCACAAATATACCATTTAAATAAAAATGCACTTTAAAATCCTTTCATTGATTTTATAATAGGGTCAGGTCTAAATAAATAAAGATTTATCTTTTAAAAATGAACCAACGCGATAATTTGTCAATTATTGAAATAGACTCGTTGGGGTTAATTTAATCTAAAGTTAAATGTATCATTTTTAAACGAAAGAATTTCATGTACCGAAGGAATAATTTTGAAAGAAATATAGTGAAATTTAGGAAATTAAAACAATAGGAGATACAATATTGAATTTAAATTGGGGCTCTCTCCATGGTCCGCCGTCCGAGGGTTGACGCGTTATTCGACTGGTATCTAATACCGTTCAGCATCGTTACCTGACTGCAAATTTCATTTCGCTTTCAGATCATAATCGAGGGTGTACGTGGCAGTAGTTACGTGAGCGACATCGCCATCGACGACGTCGCGATTCTGCAGGGTGACAAGTGCCCGGATGCGAGCAAAACGGAAACAGATGGTGTCACGGAAGGCGACGACGGTAAATCCGCATGAATCTGAACGCAAACATGTCATTTAACTAAAATTGAAATATCAAATCACTGAATTAATAACCTTTTCAAGGAGTTGCAAAATAATTTCATTTGAAACTTTTCATTTGAATAATCTCTGCTGACATATTTGATCAATGCAAAGAAGGGATGTAAAGTGGGTATAACGTTTTCGAACAGTAATCGTGTGCCATGAAAAATTGAGCTTGCAACCCTCTAACTAGTAGCTGGATAGGTATCTTTACATTTGAACCGATAAAATGCTTTCTAGATCAAATCGAACAAGTGAATGCGCAGCAGAGCTGCCGTGGAAGATGTAAAAATAGTGTGACATACAATTTTACGACCACGATACTGCCCACGCTGTCCGATGCTTGTCTTTGTACCCTCGACTGTGCTGAACATTCGATTTGTTGCCCGGATTACGCGGAATATTGTGTTCTCGGTAAGTGTACATCTAAATAAACTACAACTATCGTTCAATCGGTTAATAATTTTAAACTCACGTTTATTTTCCTCGTCTCCCAGCATACACGGAAGAAGTGACAACGGCGATAGCACTAACAACAGTTCACAATTATGAAAATGGCTCGATTCCATCTGTAAAAAATAGCACTGTGTCAAATATGACGACAATGAGGATTGGTTTTTATGGTGGCAAAGGTATGGGACACATCAAAATATAGGGCTGGGATTTTTAGGGTTGTATTGGAAGAAATCATGGAAATAGGGGTGTCAATGGACTGACTATAACATTCAAAATACACAAATTTTATTATTTCATTGAATAATCATACTAATCATCCCATGGACTTCTTTTCTTCCCCAAAATGTGGGGTTGGGATTTTAAGGGTTGTATTAAAAGAAATCATGGAAATAGTGTCAGTGGACTGACTATAACATTCAAGATACACAAATTCTAATATTTCATTGAATAATCATACTAATCATCCCATGGACTTCTTTTCTTCCCCAAAACGTGGGGTTGGGATTTTAAGGGTTGTATTAAAAGAAATCATGGAAATAGTGTCAGTGGCCTGCCTATAACATTAAAAATACACAAATTCTAATATTTCATTGAATAATCATACTAATCACCCTATGGACTTTTTTTCTTCACCATTAATTAAAAATCTGTGCCCATTACATAGTAGCTCAAGGAAAAATGGGAAGGGGGTGAGAAAAGTTAATTGCTCCTCTATTGATAAATGAAGAAAATTAGGCTTACTAATTATCTCCACAGTCATAATGAAATTGACTAAATTGTCTTCAAACCTAAATTCATTAATTAAATAATTATTAAGGTGTCTCCATAAATCCGAAAGACGACATCGACCCCGTCACCCTGAAGCCATTGCCGACAACCACCATGAGAGCAACCAGGCCAGAGATTGATAAACCGATGAATACAACGCGATCAACCACCTCTGTCGCTGTCACCACCCTGAAAACTGTCCAGACAAAGGAAACACCATTTGTAAAAGCGACCACCGTTACCGGGAGATACGTACGAGTGGATGAGCAAGCTGGTAAAACGAATTCTTGTTCACGCTACTGATCGACAAACTTTCGATCCTTTTATGTCCGTCCTCTGACAGGATGTTTTGAATGGGAACCGAGGAATTGCTTTAGGGATGAGGGTGTGTTTGCTCGAGGTGGAAGGTTCGAAAGTAGGTCGTAAAGTTACTTTTCTCTATGGTAGGAAACAAGGTTTCCATCGAGCAGGGATCGTTCCTGGGTCATCGGTAGTCTGTGAAAATACATATATATTTTTCTATTTTAGATATCATGGGAATTCTTTTATTTATAAAATTTCACTTCAGAAAATTCATTAATTTTATATTTTTACTTTCACAGTCTTCACAGTGCTGGGTTAAGGGGAGGTCTAAATGGGGTTATAGTCTTCCAGTTACTATATCAAAAAATATTTTTAAAAACAAAACTGTTTATTTAATTTTGTTTAGAATAAATTTCAATTTTTAAACCCTGTTTATAATTCAAGAGACCATCGAAGATTTGATAGCTCCAGGTCCTAGGAATCTTAATTCAGCCCTGGTACTTAACAATTTCCATATTTAATAATTTTCTATTTTTTTTTCCCCATAGATTCCAATACAAAAAGACAGGAATCAGAGAAATTGCATCGAGCCTCGACGAAATTCAGTTCCCCTGGGATTATAGGTATAGTTGTGGGTATCATAACAGGAATAACTATCTCCTCTATGGTGGTGATTATTATATTGAGAAGAAGAAAGACCTACAAACGTGGAACGAATGGATCGGCTCTATCAGAGGACAGCGATGTTCGTTTTCTAACGTCTGACGAGATCTTAGACTTCACTCTTGCCAGACCCAATGACAACGATGAGACATAAATGAAATCTTTTGGGATACCAAAAAAGTTATTAAAGATAATTGACACGGGGAATCGCAGCGAAGTCTAGTTTTTGAGGGAGATATGTAAATGTAATTGTATTTAATAATTAAAGAAGGATTGATATTCATAAGTAAATAAGTCTTGGTTGGTGTAAATGTATCAAGGATGATATAAATTATAAATGAAAAAGGTAGCAGATAACAATTATTAGTTTCAAGATGAATCTGATAAATTTTCTCATATTACTTGTTCAACTTTAACATTTATCATACTGATTGAAATTGAAGTGGTATCAAGCAAATTATAGTTTATCAATAATAATAATTTTAGGATTAATATATTGTATATAGTAATATCAATACTCCTTATAGATATAAGTTTATAAAATAAATAAAATTTTATTTAATCTATCATTTAGAAATTTTCTATGCAATATTTTGGAATTTGTTAAAATTCACTGTTAATAGTGATGCAGTTAATTATAATTATTTTTCAAGACCTTTTTTATAAAATTTTCTATGGAAATTTTGTATAGAAAAATTTTTCTACATTCACCCTAATATTGTTAATTTGTCTCTATTTTCTAAAGTTAATCTACCACTAAAATTTGCTATCAGATACAATACTGAAACACGAATTCAAATTTTATTCGAAAAAGGGTTGGAACAACATTATGGTTCACTGGACTGTAATTAAACGTCAGATAGCGTAACGCCTGTAAAGGGTAGTTTTCCCTCCACCTTTCAATGTAATCCTCGAATTTCTCCGAATGGTGCTTATCTGGTCACCGTATCGATTCCTGTGAAACATAGCGAGGATTGCACAGGAAACCGGGATAGTTTTGCACGGGCTACACCTACGACCGGAAATCGTAAACGGCGATAAAGTAGAGTAGGTGGAGTAACCTTGTTTCAGTTGTCCTTTTCTCAATGACCATTTCAGATCAGGAATCGCGATAAGAGAAAACCTCTGGAAAACTTCGAAGGTTGAATAGATATCAATAAGGATGTCCTTTCTTTCTTTTCTTGGAATTACAGGTACGTTTGTTTTTTATGGAATCTGTGAAATTGGCTTTCTTCTGATTATTTTGCTAATTAGGTATTGTACTTTTATCTCTAGAATTTTTTTTAATTTCCGTTGCACAAATGTTAGTACTAATGATAAAGGTATTATTAAAATTAACTCTTAGACGGCGGACCATGGAGAGAGCCCCAATTTTAATTGAATTTTATACTTCATATTATTTTTATTTTTTAAATTTTACTATGAAACTATTTCATTTAAAAATTATACAATAATTAATTAAAATTATATGACCCAGGCTTCACTGTTCAAGGGTTAATATTGATGGAAGGAGTATAAAAATTAATTTTGCATATTTTCACACTCATAATATGATTATTTTTTTTTAATTCTTCTAAAATTGTAATATTTTTCCAGAATCTTTTAGAATTTTTGTTTATCTCATTTGTTGATTAAACTTCAAATAAAATATCACGAAGAACCGAGTGAAGTAGAATGAACGAAGCTTACCACTTGAAGTTCAGCCGGTTAGTCCGTCAGGTTAATCGATAATCAGCTTAAAATAGCGGCATGATATTAAAATTAAAATTTGCACCGCATCGAACCCTAAATTTAGGGGTTCCGTTTTCGAACCTTTCAACCCTGTCCGCGACGAGTGGTAACACGCGCTTTTATTACGAACTTTTCCATCTTTTCAAGCTTTATTCGAGAGCAAGGATTTACTTCGAAGCTCTTGTTCGTCGAAACGATTCGAGGACATCTTTAATTGCCAATAAGTTCTCGTAACGTCAGTTCTGCGAAACCGACCGAAATCTTATTACAAGGAATGTATCAACCTCGATTCGAAATACAATTATTCCACCCTATAATTAATACATCATTCGTTGAATGCGCGTCTCTTTTTTGCATTCATTTTTCCTCCCCTGGAAAATTTATTATAAACTCCTATTCTTAATTTGATATAGCAAATAGTTGTAGGTTTTCAAAAATTAATAAAATTATCTAAAAATTTTATGTTCCTTCTTTTTCAATAAATTTGCATTCTATTGTATTTCATTTTTTGAAATAAAATTTCAAAGGAGGGAAACAATGAAACCATAAAATCCATTGCAATAAGTTGCATCACCTTTCCCACGAGATAATATCAACACTGATCTTTATAATTAAAGTTCGAACAACGATGAAATTTAAGCCAGTTCGGAAAGTTTCTTTAGAGCTCAGTGGAAAGCAAGATTTTCCTTTCCCGAAAGGGAAAACTTTTCTTCGTCGAATGGTAAAATTGCTAGCTGTCGAGAGCCGTGGAAAACTTGGCTCGAGTTGACAGAAAAATTGCAGGACCGTGAAAGTTATCTAAAAATTCCACGTAGCAGGTGTCAAAATGCTGCCGGAAACTGCTCGTTTTCTGAGATTGCTCCGAAGCTGTTCGCACTTATACGAAAATAAAATTTGAAGAAAGAGAGAGATAAAATAGACTTCTGTGTGATTTCAAACTAAATAAAAAAAAAAATTATAGAAATTTGTTTCTCGCCATACAATTTAAACAGTAGAAAATCCGATCACGCGATATCGCGTGTAGGATTGTTAATTTTTCAATGGTAAAAATAAAGCATAAAGAAATAAATTTTATTTTCTTAATTATAATATTAATTGCAATCCAGTCATATGGAATTTGTTTACTCTTCAAAAAATATTATTTCTTTATTTTCTTCAAGGAAACGACATAGAATTCTGAGTAAACCTCGACAGTCACATCTAAACAACATTTTTCTTTCTCTTTTCTCTGGGGTAGAAGTAAATTGACTCAATTGCCGTTTAAAGTATCCTACGGTGGACAGGTTTGAACAACACCGAGGTTGCTTCTCTGGGATTCTCAGGGTTTATTGCTGGGTTAAAGAAGGCTCTTTCGGGGGATATTAAGAAAGGGAAAAAAACTGCTGAATCGAGTTAGATTGACCAGACGGTATAGAGAGCTTGCTCGAAGCATCATGGTACCAACTGGGTCAATGCAAATTGGAGGTTTATAGTGTACCTATTTATAGTTGTACTTGTGATCTTGTTAATTGGATTATTCTTCGTGGCATGGTTATATACCATGAATCAGAATAAATATTTATACTTCTGCTTTTGCAAACAAAATTTCTTTTGGTGTTCGAAATACCAGTTTCATAATTAATTAATTTTGTAATTATTGTGTAGGTAAAATTTGATTTGGGTTGTTGACAATAATTCTGTGAAATATAATATAAATATAGCTCCATAATATCAATTATTATTCAAGATTTAAGCACTCTTTGAATACTAATATTATATACCTTTTCTATAATTAATTAATTAATCTTGTAATTATTCTATTGGGTTATACTCTTTTTTTCTTTCCATAATATGAATTCTTATTCAACATTTAAATATTAATATTATACACCTTTTGTATAATTAATTAATTTTGTAATTAGACAATGATTCTATGAAATACAAACTGTATTTTTGATCCCGTTATATATTACTTATTATTCAATATTTAAGCACTTTTTAAACAATAATATTGTTACCTAAAATGTTACAGAACATTTTGAGAAAAGGTTTTGCGTAGACGGTGATTCTTTACGGGCTTGAAACAGTAGTATAGGTCAAGCATTAGTAAGCTCAACCGCGAGCTCGGTGAAAATTAATTATTAATAAATGGCCGGTCGTGTTTGCTTAACTTGAGGTTCGTAGTAGCAACCTTAATTAGCTGTTCAGTGGTTCATTTTACGGGGAAATATTAAAAGTTACGATAACACTTTATTGTGGAAAGACGATAGATTTTAATCACCTGTTGAATACATTCACCGAACCATTATTATTTCATTTTTATCTGTACATACAGGATTTTATTTTTGAGAATTATTCATTTTCTAAAGCTTCTTTTTCTCATACTTTTTTCAATTAAGATATCGTTCAATATTTTCATCGTTCATTTATCTTTACTATACCTCGCTTTACCATCATCATCAATTGATTAACGTAAATTCGGTTCGACTTCAGCCTAGTTTCGTAGTCATTAATGATTCATCCCCTCGAGAGACAAACTAACTTCAATTGAATTCAAATACTACCCTAATTACTTATCACGCAATTTCGATTAGATTTATATCATCCAACGAGACGAGACAGTAAATGCGTACAAATTCACAGTACACAAACCTCGATCGAAACGTTTGAAGAACTGAAAACATATCCTGACTCGTCTCGTTGGATGGATTATAAATGTTACACTTTGTTTCGGTTATGAATTTTAAATGTAACCCACTTAATCTACTTAACTCATCTGATAGCCTAACAGTTAGGTTATCAGATAGGTTAGGTAGATTAAGTGGGTTATGCCTAACCTAAATACTTACTAGGACAAAAAATTATTTAAGTGGCTGTCTAATTGATTAAAACAATCAATTACATATAAATTACTATGTATCAACAAAAATTCTCTAACAGTTTCATTAATCATTATTAATCTTAAATACAACCCACATAACCTACCTAACCTATCTGACATACCTAACCTACTTATGGGGGATAATGAATTATTTAAGAGGCTGTCTAAATGATAAACACGTACAATGGTATATAAATTACCACGTATTAACAAAGGATCCTCTAAAAGGATTATTAATTCATCTTGAAATTTCTAAAATTATCATTTCTGAGTGGGATTGTAATTGATTCCCTTTGTCACCTTAACCCAAATTCCCCTACTGTCCTTTAACAAGACCCCATAATTTCAAACTCCGTTGTTATTCTTTCAGCCTGGTATACTTTTGCGTCATCAGTGAAAAATTCAAGGCCTTTCGACCTTGACTCAATTTTCCTATCGTTTCGAACAAATCGGGAAATTAAAAGTTCAATTTTAATAAGGATTTATTAATACCTTCAGCTACTTAGGGTTGCCAGGGACCGACCTAAATTTCTATAGAATCGCTTATTAAATTAATTAATTTTTTTTAATTAGATGAAAATAAGCAGACTTACCTGTGAATAAGTAGAAAACAAAAACTCGTTAATGGGACAGAGATAATAATTCGGTTAATTAAATTAACACACTGCTGAGAATTACTGTCAATTGAGAGTCACTCTTATTCCAGCATCCATTGAAGGAAATATTTGAGGAAAATCTGAAAAGGTAAGAAAGCACGGTCTGAATGAAACAAGCATCGCACATTTATTCGAGAAGCATGAAAAAGAAAAGAAAAAATGAAAAAAGAAAGAAAAACCAGTTGAGTTTCCGGCGTGGCGCGTTCTGTCGCAAACGAAATGGCTGAAAGATTGAAATTGACGCAGTTATGTGTGTACGTGTCGTCTATGTACGTGTACATGTGTCTCTCTGTGTGTATATATACAAGATATATCGTCTAAAAATATATCTTCGAAGCTTGGCGACGATTAAAAACGCAATTAGTTAACGCTTTCACCCGAGAACCTCTCGCGGGCTAAGTCTACAATTTCTTCTCGTTTGTTTCAACTTTTCTCTTTTACTATTTCACGTTACAGTGACGGGAGAGTTTCTCTTATATTTTGCCTTTTTCCAAATTAAACACTAGACGTCGTATCAAAAGACGAAGGTGCATAGAACGTGTGGCGAGCAATTTTTGCGCGTGTCGCTTGCATTTATAGTCTTTTCAAATCAATGACCGTTCAAGGTCCACTTTTCATTATAAAATACTCAATTTTAGCAAAATTTTAGTCGCTAATAAATTAAATAATTTTATAAATAAAATATCATCGAATTTATACTAATTTTTCAGTTTTGAAATAGAATAGCAAACATTTATCTCCTGAATAAAATCACAAGGTAACGTTTTAAAGGAAAGTTAAAATTTCGAAGAAAATCAATTTGTTATAATTTATCATGGCCATTAATTGAAGGGACTATAATATTATAGGGTCACGTATACAGCAGTTGATCCCTAAACAATGATTCCGACGGCGGACCATGGAGAGAGCCGCGCGACGGCCGACGGACCACGGAGAGAGACAATTCTAATTCAATTCTCTACTTCATATTATTTTAATTTTCTAAATTTTACAATGTTAACTTTAATTTAATATCCTTTTTAGGGTCACGATTGACCCAGGCTCCATTGTTCAAGGGTTAAATAATAAATAAACCGCATTGTATTAGATTTTCTACTTTTTTAGGAAAAGGGGGCAATAACTGTATACGTCACCCTACTGTTTGCTTGATGCTTTATTCTTTTTCTACACAATTACTCACTTTCGGTATCGCCTAACGTGATTGTTCTCCGCGCTGTATCGCTCTGCTACATCGATCTCTTGATGAACTTAGACACGCTTAACTGGCCACGATATTTTAATTACAACATTTATTTATTTACCTCGAGATTGAACGCATCGATGGACACAAAGGTACAATGATTTACTGTAATTTATTATTTTCACAACTTTTATTTCATTCTCAGGAGGATAGATTATTCGAAAAAAACGTGTCAGGATTATCAGAGCTTGTCGAACGTATGAATTTGTTGTGTGTGTTTTTTTTTATTTTCATTGTTTACAGGTGATTTAGGTTTTTTTTTTTTCGTCGCAGAAAAATACAACAGCCAAGAATATCTTGTCCACTAATTTACTTAGAGGCTACCTTAGAAAATCTGATTAATATACAATATATTTAAGCTGTCGATATATCTTGTCAACAAATATAATTCATGCACGTTTCAATTATAGTTAGATTTTCACGACGATCGAAGTGGAACGTTGAATCCCACTTCTATCGGTTCCCTCTCGAATAACTTACGATATTTAAGTACATGGTTCAAGAGACGACAGACAACGCGGCCGGTTAAGCGTTGACAATTAAACAGAGTACGCAATTGAATAATCGCACATCGAACAATTATAATTCGCACGTTGGTGCCGCTGAATTGTACAGAGACAACACAACCGCTGAGCAACAGGAAGTCGTCGTTCTGGGTGAATATTAAAAATATTCTGTTCTGATGAAAAATACGTAGAGTAGATTCTGATATGTTCAGTTCGCTCAGCCCTTCGTGACTCAATGTCGAAAAGAAATGAATAAATATAAAATAAATTTAATAAATTGAATCGACGAATTAAATATAATCCTAATCAATACTTTAAGTAAGGAATATAAAGGGTTGAAAATTTACAGTGAGTCACAGAGGGTTGAGGGTTCAACCCTGTATTCAGATGACTCGATCGAACAAAGTCGTGCTCCTCTTCCTTGAATTATGCCAGGCTTACATTACTATAGATAAATCGATTAATTATCATTAATTTATAAGACACTCATTAACCCTAAGGTGAACTGAATACAAAATTCTCGTAAATAATTTACAAATTATTTTGAAAATTTTTCAGATTCTTAACTCTGGCAAATTACTATAGCAATGTAAGCCCAGAATTATTATACGTTAAACTACGAACGAAAAAAGTGTCTACGAACGAATCTGGCACTTGACGTGTTGATAGAAACGATCCCCGAACGAGTCGCGCCATTCAACCCCTCAAATTTTTAATTATGCACTTAATGAAAATTAACCTGTTAGCTGTGGAATAATTTGCAAAAGTCTACTCTTGAGCGCGGAATTAAAATCAGGGAATGACGAGTATATACAATTAAATGACATTGTTTTTACTTTTTACTGGAATTTCATATTTTCAAATTAACAAATTAATGAATATAGCAATTATTGGACAAATTGAATATTACAGTAATTACTATCAGAATTCTTTTCAATCGATTCTAGTGTAAGGGGGTTGAAAGGGTTAAAATCCACCCCTGTAATATTACGTTCAAAAAAACCACGAAAACACCTTCCCTAATTCATAAAAATGATTTATAATTAAATTTTTTTTCAAATTCAGGTTTCGAAGGGGTTGAAAGACGCTCGATAGATTCAAGAGAGACCAGCTGATCGCTTTAATTTCTCGTTCGAATGAAAACTTCGCAGTGGAAAATCCAGATTAAAGTCCTCTCTACGAATTCACTCGCGATACGTTCAAGGTCCGCTATTAATCCGCTCAAGTATTATTCCACTTAGCTCAATTCATACGTGCCGGGTCAGAGCGTAACCCATCCACGATCTAAAATAAATGGAGTAATATTTAAGTGGAGCATCAATGAACCGTGAGCGGATCTGCAATGTGAATTTGTCCTAATGGAATTGATCTACCAAAAAAAAAAAAAAAAGAGAAAGAATTTTCTCAAGTCTCGTTCCTCGCGTTTCTCCTCTTCCTCTTCATCTTCGTGACACACGCAACACGCATGCACACATACATACACGCAGACACACAAATAGATATATTGCGTATTTGAGCCTCGTCGGTGTCTGCCAAAATTAACCTCGAGATCCTTACATATTCTATCGATAGTTTCTTCATAATCATTAACCCTAGGAGCTTTTTTTTATTCATCTTTCGTTAAATCGTAAATCTTACAAGTCTATTCGACGAAAGGAGTGATCGAACGAATCGAAAAGGCTGCACATCTTCTTCGACATACCACGTGCGTGTTTTATGTCATTCTCTTTTCTTTTTTTTTTGGAAACAAGCGAAACACACGGCAGTACAACAAAACGTAGGTCTCCATCGAAAGAGACACTTCAATCGTCGACAGCCTGATCGTTTTTTCCCTTTTTTTTAGCTTTGTTTTTTCCTTTTTTTGGGGAGGTAATTTTTGCATGAAAAAGCTCGTCGTGATGGCCTGACGTTTCATTATCGTTCGAGAATTTTAGAGGAATTTTGATTTTTCATTCTTCATTTGGAATTTAATTGACACTTAAAATTTAGAAAAATTCGTATTGTATCATTTTTGACGAATTTAAATCGCCTCTAGGGAGCAAAGGGTTATTAAAATTAACGTGAAATCATGAATTTTAATTTCATTCCAAATGATAAAAATATCCGTAGTTAACGGAAAATTATATTTCTTCCTCGTTTAAAGAATACACTCAAGCTCGCACGATTCACTTTTCCACCTCGTTCAGAAGAATTTGCAGAAAAGGTAGATATCGCCTGAGATACAGTCAAACATTTACCGCTAAGCTAAGACGTACTTAAACGCGAATGAGAAAGAAACCCGAAGAAGAAGAAGAAGAAGGATCAGGAACGCAACAGAAGGTACAGGTTGGTGGAGTTAAGAATCAAAAAAAGGGGGATCGTTCAGCACATTTATGATCACTCAATCATTA
Source organism: Osmia bicornis bicornis (assembly GCF_907164935.1). Lineage (NCBI taxonomy): Eukaryota > Metazoa > Arthropoda > Insecta > Hymenoptera > Megachilidae > Osmia > Osmia bicornis. Next base: position 5,449,924 of record NC_060223.1, read on the forward strand.
TAGAATCACTCTCATGATTCCTCGAATCGGTCGGATATCGAAAGCGTTTCCTTTTCATTGATTCTTCCGGTTAGGATGCTTCAATCAACCACGTGACTCGAGCATAAATGGCTGAAAATCGATATGGAAACCGAGCTGGTACGTTAACCCTTTCATAAACAAAAAATCTTATGACACAGTTTCAATTTTATGGAAATCATTTTTAATCCATTCGAAGAGATTAGATTTCTTCAAGAATTATTTTAAAAAATTTGATTTTTAAATTGTTAAAAAGTCTTCACTTAAAAAATTTACATTTGATTCACATTAAAAGATGCAATAATTTTATTCGTCTCATCGACGAATTCTCAAGACTTTCAATGTGAGCTTTGTTAAAAGAGGAGACAATTATTCAGCTCGGTTTTCGTTTAACTAAAACAGGTGGTTCAGTTCTCAGTCTTCAAAGTCTTGATAGGAGCGTTCGTTATCGTACGAAAAATAAAGTGGCCGAAGGTGAGTGTCACACGGAAATCGTTCGATTGCACTGAGAAATCGGAAACGGATCGAGTTATCCTCGGCCTTCGTTACCGCTAAACGCCCTTTTGAAACCTCGGACACCCTTAATTTGTACTTTTAACATGAGGATATACCTGGTTGCCATGAATGACGGGCTCGTGCAACGCGTTCGGTGCCTTGGCGAGCAATGATATGTTCCATTATTTTTATCATTTTCACGTCTACAGCTTGTTTAACCGGCGAGAAAGTAGCCTCTCGTCTAGGAATGATCCAGGAAGTGTGTAAGAATAGCTCAACTTATTGTTAGACATTTCTTCCCCTGTACTTCCTATGGGAAACAAAGTTGCACTACAAAAAGTTAATTAAACGAAAGAAAATCAATAATTTCCTAAGGCTACATTTTCAAAATATTATTGAAGATAGTACAATTTAACCCTTGAACAGCGGAGCCTGGGTCACTTATGACCCACGCAAAGATATTTAAAATTAAACATATAATATTTAAAGAAATATTATAAAATATAGAAAATGATAATGATATGAATTAAAATTGGGGCTCTCTCCATGGTCCGCCATTCGAGGGTTAACAAAATAATACCTCTCTCCCCTACAATGTAATTTTCCTTAGGGAAACCTACCATGCTCGGTACTGTACTACCTTAACAATGTCAAAAATAAAAATTCTAAAGTAATCAATTAAACAATACATTCCTTAATTAAATATACCTCCCATAGAGCTATCTAGATACCTTTAGCGCGTGTAGGAATGCTCTCAGCTGAATCGAGCGACGCGTAGCCGTAGAACGTGATGGTTTATTCAACCGGAAGTTCTTCGTTCGAGTCACGTGTCTCGCCATCAGCACGAAACGCGTTCCTCGTACAAGCCTCGTATCAGAATCAATCCGCAGCCCTCGGGGTTGTGTTCGAGCACGGATCTGCCACGCTTCGGCTGAATGCTGGCTCGAGAGACGATTCATCCTTACGTTCCCCTGAGTTTGATTTCAACGTGAACATATCACTCTCACTCCCTCATTCTCACCGTTCGCTAACTCATTCATTCGCTCGTACACACGTGCACACGCAATCTTTCTGTTTTCTTTTTGTTTCTCTCTGTACGTGTATTTTTTTTTTTTTTTTAATTTCTTTACGAATTACCGCGGGGGGAAAAAGGGAGGAGAACTGTCTGCAAAATAGACGATGCGGGAGAACGGGGAGAATGCGAGCAGGGTGTTCGAATCTCTTATCAGCCGGCGTTCGTCTAGCGAGCGGATTTCCCGAAGAGAGAAGCTTTCCCCGGAAGCTCTTTCGATGGATTAACACGTTGACTGCCTCGACTGTTGGAAGTTTCCTTAGGTGGTATCTTTATTTACGAAGAAATTCTTTGAAAATAATTTTTCACTAATTAGGCGAGTCAAAAAATTGAATTTTAAGCGTCACTTCCGCATCAGGGGTGACAGGACAGTCAACGTGTTAAATACCACCCCATTTGAAATGGGGATGAGTGTCTTTGTATCCAGATCAATCTGTGATATAAAAAGAAAAAGGGTAAATTGAATTTGAATCCCACTAGAAATTCCAAGATTGAACTTTCTGTATTATTTTCAACCCATTTTTCATTGCTCGTTCAAATATACTGGCTTAACGCTAAACACTAATTTACCTCTAATTTAAAATCAATTTAAGTACTCTCATAGTCTAAATAAATATTGAATTCCGTTTGGAATTACAAGATTCATTTTTCCTGTACCACTTACAAATTCAGATATTAACTTAATACTACGAGCTAATTAAAGGAATTATTTACTCGTTAATTCTAAACTAGATATACTCCAATATTGAATTTTCTATCAATTTTCTTTCTTCCTTTTTAAATTCGAGGATTAGATTTGATATGTTTAAGATCAATGAGGTAGAGAGCTCGACCCGCACGATTGTATATTTGATAAAAGAAAATCGAAGGAAAAACCTTCATCCCCATTCATCCCCATTCACCTGTCGCTCGCAAGAGAAATACTCGCTGGCAACGAAACGAAAACCCACGTTTATGTGCGCGTGTACACGAGAGATTGTGTACGCGTACGCATATATGAGAATATATCATATACATATCATATATATTATATTTATATATATATAGATGAATGTATAAAGAAGTAAACTCGTCAGACTTATGATTTTATGCATAGGTCAGAGGTTCGTCGTCAACAAAGGAATTAGCGTCCTCTTGCCCATCGCAAAATGGCATCAGCCAATACGTCAAGGTGAGCTTTCGTCTGTAACAAAGAAAAGGAAAAAAAACGTTTGCTTTTGATCCTTCGATTAAAACAGGAAAATGGCATATCACTTCTTAAACGGGTGCATCGCCCCAGGGGCATCTAAAAATAACCAAAGCTCAGAAATATGTATATATATATATTTATTTTTTCTCTTCAATTTTCGTCTGGATTTATTGAACTGTCAAAGGGTTGATGCAAGGTAGTCGGGTAGAGGATGGCAATCGTGTTTCGACGACACCAGAGGATGGTTCGAGTGGCTGAGCCCGACCAGCCGGAAGGAAAAGAAGCGAATATCGATTTCAAAGAGGCGGTAGACCGGGTCTGGAATCAGCCGGAGAGAAAGGTCAACAGTTCGCCGGATGTGAAGAATGATAAATCCGCGAGAGGGCGAGACGGGGCTCAGATTTCCCTCTAGCTGTTTCTTTTCCCTCGCTTACCTTTTTTTTTTTCTTTACTACCATCCCTTTCCTTCATATTTCCTTTTTCTCTCTCTTTCTCTCTCACCGTGAACCGACGTTAAAGAGTGTACAAGGTATTTCTGGGAAATGGTCCCTTTAAAGGGAGGTGATAAAATCTTGCGGAAAGAGCGATGTAACATGAACGAGAGGGAAATGTGTATTACCCGACGTTAAAATGTAGAGTGGAGTTATTTAAAATGCTGTTGTTGTGGTTTATACTGAGCTTATTTTAGTCAAATTTTGAGAATGAGAATAAAATTGTGGCTCTCTCCATGGTCCGCCATCCGAGAATCCAGAAATCTTAGAAATAGCTCAATTGATCTATTTTAAATTGATAGATTCTTCAATAAAGTTGTGGCTCTCTCCATGAATTGAGAAATCTTAGAAATAGCTCAATTGATCTATCTTAAATTGATAGATTCTTCAATAAAATTGTGGCTCTCTCCATGGTCCGCCATCTGAGAATCAAGAAATCTTAGAAATAGCTCAATTGATCTATCTTAAATTGATAGATTCTTCAATAAAATTGTGGCTCTCTCCATGGTCCGCCATTTGAGAATTCAGAAATCTTGGAAATAACTCAATTGATTTATTTTAAATTGATAGATTCTTCAATAAAATTGCGGTTCTCTCGATGAATTGAGAAATCTTAGAAATAGCTCAATTGATCTATCTTAAATTGATAGAATCTTCAATAAAATCGTGGCTCTCTCCACGGTCCGCCATCCGAGAATCAAGAAACCTTAGAAATAGCTCAATTAATCCGTCTCGGATGATGAATCCTTCAATAAAGAATGATTGAAAATAAAATAAAAGATTGTATATCCTCTCATAAATCACAATGGATATTCTAAAACTCCGGCATCGTATTTTGTCGCTTTAATCTCTTCTTTCCTCTTCTCTTTGTGTCTTATTCAACAAAAGAGAGATTCTCGCGAAGGAACTGAAAGGAAATTGTTTTCACATCTCCCTTTTCGCACGCGAGAAAGTTTCTCAGCGTTCTATCTTTTAGTCGTTGTTTTTTACACGATGGGAGAAACGAAAGGATTAAGGAGACGGCAGGCTTTTTTCCAGATTTACACTCGAGCCAGACACGGCAGTGTGTAAATTGAGATTCCCAGCCCTGGAGATTAGTTCCCTGTGGCTTTCGAGTATTTGCGAGCTCGAGGGGTGGCTGAATGTCGCAGAACAGAGATAATTGAGCGTGAAATTAGGCGAACATAACGGTGAATACTTTCTTGCTCTATGTTCATCCACCATGAATTGTGTTATCTCATAGGATTCACGAGATGATACGAGTTTGATGAGGAAGAAAGTTCGTCGGGTAATCGAGCGAAGAGAACAAGAATCTTTTGCTTAAAAATGATTAATCTTTCATAATAAAAAAAAAATATATAGATTAAAAATAAGAAAATTTTTTCATTAAATGAAATTTGTTCAATTTACTTTGAAGTTAGATAAAAAGAAAAAAATAGAAAGGATATGGATGTGAAAATGATGGTAGATTCTAGGTTGCTGATCGAGTTATTTATGGAATACCTACTTTATCAAAGGAAAGGATTGATTAAAGACTTACAGTTTTGTAAAACATGCAGGCTTGTCTGTCCTCGTCTTCGCCTGTAGGGCAGTCTATGAAACCGTCGCACAAGGCGTGATCGTCGATGCAGTGATATCTACCCATTCTGTCTGCAGTGGGACACGCGAACCTTTCCATCCCATCTTCTGACATTGGACATTCTGTAAAAAAAAAAGGAAAAAAATTTGAGTAATTGGAAAATTTTTAGCCATTTAATTTACCAGAAGCATTAGATTGGCAATTGGTAGTTTACTATCTTGGGAATTTTCTATTTTGTTATTTTATAATTTTGGGCATTTTCTATTTCAGTATTTGCAATTTTAGAAATTTCCTAATTTGCTATTTTATAGTTTAGATAATTTTCTATTTTGAAAATTTTTATTTTGGTATTCTATAATTTCCTATTTTGCGATTTTGCCATTTTGAGGATTTCCTAATTTAGTATTTTACTATTCTAAGAATTTCCTAATATGCTATTTTATAGTATTGATAATTTTTTCTTTTGTTATTTTACTATTTTAGAAATTTCCTAGTTTGCTATTTTACACTTTCGATATTATTCTACTTTGCTATTTTATAATTTTGATAACTTTCTACTTTGCTATTTTCCTATTATAGGAATTTTCTATTTTAATATTTCACAATTCTGATACTCTGCAATATTATCAATTTCCTTTTTCAACATTCCACTGTTTTAACAACCTGGATTCTTAATATTCTTCAATTTAGGTGCTTTTCAATTTCCCCACCCTTATTCTTTCCTACATCAGCGTTCCATTATTCCTTACTGCAAGCATTTTAAAATCCTGCTACATCATTATTTTACTACATCGTTATTTTCCAACTTCATTATTTTTCTTCTATATCATTTAGAACATCATTACCCGTTTGTCTCGCTTCTTTCATCGTGTATCGCTACTTTCAATCACGTTATTATTTTTATCATTATGTCTATGGTGGTTCGTGTAATTTTTCTATTACATTGTTCACACTATTGATCGTTACTATTTTTATGCAAAAATCGTCACGACCCTTCAAGGATCACTGGCACCATTTTTGACGTGAAATTTCTTACAAGGTTGCAATTTAAAAATTGCATATTGCATGAAATTCAAAGTCATCAAGAAAATATCAAGGTTCCTGTTAACATTTTTATTTTATTGATTTACACGACACCCTATTATCTTTAAAAGAATTAATTAAAAATAATTTTTAGAGTTCTAAATAAATTTATTAATACTTCATTCCACGTCAATTAATCCAATGTGAATGCTAATCACCAAAGTGGTAATTAATTGTGATTATGACAAACAAAAAAAATCTGTATTGTTATATTATATCAGATTTTTCGCTTTCAAATCATATTTCTTACTTCGCAATATTCATTCAAATTCATTCTCCCTCCACCCAAGCATCAGCAACTTATTTGTTCAAGATCGATTAGGGTGGAACAACCTTGAATATGACATCATCCCCGAAAGCTCGAGGCTCGTGGATAAAAAAAGAAGAAAGCAGGGTGAAACTTGTAGGAAAGAAAAAACCTCTGGATCCATCAGTTTTAAGAATTCCATTAGCATTTCCTTGCCAACCGATACATTCATCACCAACCAACCCCTCCGAAAGTGTAAAAGAGAATGGAAATAAACGTCACCACCCCCGCGTTTCCAACACTTTACATTCACCCGGCTACCTTTATTTCCATATCCCAATTTTTCTATTTTTTCTATACCATTATTCTATTTTTATTTATTTATAACCCCGTAAATGTACGAAAATTCCACCCTTCAATTTTAAAGTGAAAATAAATGAAACATATATATTTGTTTTTCTTTAAATATTATTTTGGAATTTTCAGTATTAATTCTTTTAAAAAAGAAAAAATGTCTCTCTTTGAAATTCAGCCAGTTCCATTACCCAGTCGTTCCACGATCTCCCTCCAAAAAATGCAATCCTCTCACCCCTTCTTCATCAAAATGCTAATTGACCGAATGCATACGAGATTTCCATTAATTCTCCTAGCGCGGCCGATCGATTACTAATGAAGCTTTTGTTGGCCCTGGGACAATGGTCGAATAAAAAGGGGGTAGGTACGTCTTTCCTTTTACCTTGTCCGACGATATTTCCACCTAGTAATCCAGCAAGGTTCTAGACTACCAACAATGCACGACTATTTCCGACAGCACCCACCGGTTGCAACAGAATGCCACACCCTTCCTTTCGTGTGTGTGTTTGTACACTCGAAACGAATCGACGGAAATATCGCAGGTTACTTCGTGACAAGGTCGTCTTTCATTCTTTCTCCGTTTCCTCATTTTTATTTATTTATTTTTTTTTTTATTTATCAAATTTGGTTAACACGACTGTCGTTGTGGTCGCTGGAGACCTGTGCCACGAATCTTTTATAAGGGGATGATTGGTGAGGGAAAAGAAAGGGTGAACTTTAACAGCGTTAATTTCAGTAGAAATAATGCAAGATTAATTTGCATTTTGGTATTAATGAAAATTGCAGCTCGAATTTGGAAATTAACTTTTGAATGGCGGACCATGGAGAGAGCCCCGAGACCAATTATAATTTAATTTTCTAAATTTTACACTTTCACACTTCAGGTTAATATTATTTTATATATTCTATAAATTTGCTAGGCTTCGCTATTCAAGAGTTAATCATTTCCACGATGGCAATTAACGCGTTAATCCTTTATTAATTAACGAATAAATAATTTCCAAGCTTTATTCACTTCGTACCGAGATCTCAACAGGTGACTATCAATCTCGTTTAATTCTCAGTTTGATGGAAGGGGGTGGGTCGAAAGGGGTAGAGTTTCGATCGGGCCAATTTTAACACGTACTCTGCAATCAAACTATCCAACCCAGTGAGTCGGTTACGAAACAATAAAAGTCAGCGATAAAATCGGGGCCAATCGTGACGAGGAAATAAAAAGAGGACTTGAAACCCGGCTCCTCAAACTTTTACCCCTTTCCGGATAGGAGAACGCATACAAAATGAATAATGTAATAATTTCACTTCCGCGATCAGAAAAGTGGTATTTTTCTATTTTTGCTTGACACCGATTACCAAGCTGTTGGCCCATATAGGCGTGTAAAACTGCAACAGGTGCGAGTAACATCCATCGATAATAATAACTCGGTAATCGTCATCATTTCAACCTCTACGAGTGATTACCGGCTCAATGGATCTACCTTCTGACATGGAATCACCCCACTACCGTGATATTACAAGGGAGGTTCAATATAGGGCATTAAATCTCCGTTAGAAAAAGAATTATACTTTCTAAAAGACAATTACTATAATAATTAAATAATCAAAGCACACCCATATTGTAAAACTCATTAAAAAAATGACATTTTATTTTGTGACATATCTTTCCTTTTTGTTCCAAATATCACAGTTAAAATCAATTTCTACAATTAATAAATAATTAAAGTACGACCATATTGCAAATCCCATCAATAAAAAAATGAAACGTTACTTTGACATATCGTTTATTTTATTGCAAATATCACAGTCAAAGTCAATCCGTACAATTGATGAATAATCAAAGTACACCAATAACAAATCCCACTTTTAAAAAAACTGACATGTTACTTTATAACATATTCTTTCTCTATTCTAAATATCACAGTAAAAGTTAGTCCCCAAAATTAATAAATAATTAAACCATATCGCAAATCCCACCCTTAAAAAAATGAAAAGTTACTTAATATCATTTTTTTTATTCCAAATATCATAGTGAAAGTAAATCCCCACAATTAAAGAATAATCAAAGTACAGCCATATCCTAAAATTCATCCCTTAAAAAAATGACACGTCACTTTATGACGTATCACTTTTCTTTATCCCAGATATCACAGTAAAAGTCAATTCTCATAATTAATAACTGTCAAATGTAACAGCTGTACTGAAAAAGTTAGCCAAATAAAAATCCCTCGATTCCAAACATGTGACGAGACAAACTCGCGCGCCTGGTCACATTAATTACTGTAATTAATCGCGCGACCTTTCACGCTTCGAGCACGTTTAACGTTTCTCGTTAGGAATGTTAATTAGCCCGGTACGCAAAAAGGTGGAAGGAATAAAAAATGAAAAGAAATGGGAGAACCGATCATTTAATCACCCCCGTTTGTCGTACAGGTGGTCAAGTGGTAATTAAAAGGGAACTCGATCGAAACGAACCCTCTTTAAAGGTCACACTAAAAGGCAATTAATCTCGCCTGCGAGTTATGTGGCACGTTTATCATTTCTCGATTGTTTTTCGTGGAAAATGTTGGCCTGCAACGTGTTACCACGATTAAAACTGTTACTTCGTCGTAATCCGTCCCGAACATCAGCGGGGCGTGCCATCGTGATCAGCGAGCATGATAAAAGTCATTAAAAAGCGAGCAGAAGGCTGCCCCACTGTCGCGGCGTTTAGAATCGATACACACTAATGAGCAAAAAATGTTTACGGTAATTACGCGACTACGCTGTTAATTAACGTTAATGAAGAACAACTGTCAACCGTGTGTTCCTCCCGGTACGATCTTCGGGTGTTTAAATCGTCGATGATTCGGGAAAGAAAAAGAGAATTCAAAATTTCAAAGTTATTGGAACAGTAGAATTCGAATTTCACCCTTAATTATTTAATTAAATAAATGAACTATCGTTGGGGTGATCAGTGAAAATTGCAAATTACACATACTACAATAATAAAGAAAAATAAAAAATAGAAAATAATGGGAGGAGGCTATCTTAAAATTTGAAATTTAAAATCTGAAGTCTGGAAATTCTGTTCTAAATCATTCTATCTGGAAATGAGTTTTTGATTGCAGATCAGGGGTGCCATTTATCAAGGATGTTATATACCATAATCCGAAAGCATTTGAGAAATTTTTTGCGGTGATAAGGTACACCTGAAAATTGGTCCTAGAAGGGATGACAACTAAAGGACACTCGTGGGCATCGAGAAGAAATTGCTCTCCATTTTTCCCCCGCGTCGTCTCTTTTTCAACCCCTCGATTTTTCATGCCAATGAAAAATTACTCGTTCTAGGTTCAAGGCGAGATGTCCATTCAATTAGTTGCCCCTATCAAATTCGAGAGTTCGTCAAACACTGTTCAAAATGTACCTATCGATCGGGTCTTGAATTTTTAATCAAATTTGAACTTTATCGACCATTTTACGTGGCGTTGAACACTTACCAAAGTACCCAAATTTTTAATTTTAACATTTATTAATGAAAATATAGAAATAGATATCTGAAAAATGGGTATCCAAAACAGAGCGTTGCAATATTTTCAGGAGAATATAAAAAATTGTTGAAGGAAAAAGAGAAACGGATACACGAGTATCCGGTAACCCATTCAAGGATTAAATAAACTGGTTCAAAGGTATACTCTCGAGAATGGGAAAGTTAAAAAAGGGCGTCGAGAAAATTGCGATCTCAGTCGCGGACTGCAACGAAAACGAGGTAAATTTTATGGCGAACAGGTGAGAAGAACAGGTAAAACGCGAGTTTTCAAATTAGTTTCCCGGCAACGACGTTGAGTGAACGATGAAAATTCTCGCAATTGAACGAGGGAGGGATTTCGAGGGACAGAAGTTAAACCCTTGAGCGAGCTACCGTAATGAGGGATTATTACGCGTGTCAGAATTCACTTTTTCTAATTAGCTTTCAGATCCCTTAATCGTTGCCAGAGACAAAAGCATTAATCATAACGTTATAATAAAAATGATTATTTAATGGCAAGTTGCAATTACAGTGTAAAGAACAGTGTAAAATTTAGAAAATAAAATTAGGGCTTTCTCCATGGTCCGCCGTCTAATTCATAATTGATGTATTATTTATAAGCAGCCTCTAGTAAACTTATTAATTTATTTTACAGTAGACTTTCATTATATTACCACAAAGGGAGCTGTAGAAGTGGAAAATTTGTGAACTGTACAATTAAATCTAATTGAAAATCCATATTGCGATATAACAAGAGTGAACCGTATTCCTAAATATTTAATACATTACAATAACATTTCACCGAATCATAATGGATTCTCTTTAAATCCCACCCTACCCGAAATAATGAAATATAAATGACATCAGCTCACCGATCTGCGGCACGTCGTACTGTATGCTACCTCTGGTCGATCTGAGCATAAGTTGAGAAGCAACGGTGTTCCCTGGGGATGACGGAGGTTGAGCTTGATGCTGGGCGGCTTCACCGGGTAGGTCGATGGAGCGTCGTCCGACCGGCATTTGGCTTCTCTTTCCAGGAAGCTTGTTGCCGTCCAACGGAAACGGTGGCCTGGCTATGAAACCCGGGCTCTGATAATCCCTCGGTTTCTCCGTCCGTGGTATCGGATCAGTCTTCAGGTTCGCAGCAGCGTTGAATTTCTTCTGCTCGAATAGATCGTCGTAGTTGGATTGTCTGGTATCCTGTAACGTCTTTCGTCCGGTCTCGTCGTCGCACACCCTGATAGGTAAACTGACCGTGTTCCTCGAGTGTCTGCAATCGATTCGTAGCTTCTTCATTCGTTGCTGCCCTATATGGCCGTTCGGTTGATCCTCGACCGGGTGAATCAACTGTTCGCCGTTCTGCGCTGCGTTGTTCATGTACTCCGAGTAGAGTACGTTCAGCATCGCCGGTGACAGAGCGAAGAATACCGTCTGAAGCTCTCTGGGCTCTCTGATCATATCGTCGATCAATATACCGGCCGGTGTCCACGACGAGATACGCGGCTCGTCGTTCAACAGCAACCAATTGGACAGGTCGTCCCGGTGAGACGCATCGGGAGGATATATCCTGAAGTGCAACAGGTTATTGCCAACCGACGAGCTTAGCTCGCTCTTCTTTCGTATTCCGCCGCTACCGTGCCGGTAGTCCTGTTCCTGTTGCGCCCCTTGCATGACGATCACCGGTCGATTGCCCACCGCGAGATCCAAACCTTGTCCCACGTACGTGAGAAGCCAGAACATGCACACCGCCATCATATATCTGTCCTACGTTGCGTCGTCCAACCGTATATGGTTGACGACGACTGACGGAGGCTTGATACTAGTCACCCGCGCCCCTTCTGACAAGGCAGATCAACCCTTCGGTGGCGAATCGGAAGGCACGACGCACTGTTTCTTTTACTTTCCACGCGGTTTAGGCCGACTACTTCTTCTCGTTTCTTTGTTTACAGGCTGGACGGGGAAAGGGAACGAGCGAGCGGGGGCGCGACTCGAGGGAAGAAAACGCGGACGATGAGCGATGACCGGCGATCAATCGATAACCCTGTCGGCAAGCAGCGTCACATGGGGAGATGACGTTTCTTAAAAGCGCAGTGTACAAGCAGCACTCTTAATACTCCTCGGGAATTATAGGAACAAGAGATGATGATTCCGGATAGTCTTCTAACTCTCTACACCCGCGTGTCGAGCGTTCCTTTCCTTTTCTAATTGAAACGTTTCCTGGTCCTGAAATCAGGTGGTTATGTAAGGAACAAGCTGACGATCGGTGGCCAGAGTGGGATTTTGAATGTGGTGTCGGAGGTGCCGTGATCGGAGGTGCTGGTGCTGATGCTTTTTAAGGTGCTCGACGTTACATGGTCAACAATGAAACCCGATCGATCGGTCACAGTTACGTACTCGTAATCGAACTATCTTTCTCCTGGGTCTTCCGTTCGCTCGCTTACCCCTGTTTCTTCCGATCCTCGCTCCCATAGCTTCCAGCAACGATCCCACGATCTTTTACTTAAACTTCCTCGTTACGACAGTTGACTCTTCCCTCTCTCGGATCCTCTACGTTTCTTTAAACGAAACTTACGACTCGGTCCCGGTTGGTCGCACGACTTCCGGTGTGCTGGTGCTAGAGTGCCGTCGAGAACCCCGGGTTTCTACGTGCGGCGACGACAACGGCGTGCAGCGACCACATCGAACTCCCCCCGAACGACTTTAGAGTGCGGAAAACTGGCTATGTAGGACGAGTGAGAGATCAACAGGTGCCCGAAAAATGTGCAAAACCGTGCTCCCAATATAACATAGGTGGGTGCGAAGAAGGGAATTAATTAGACACCAGGTAACAGGGCGAGAGTGCGTGTCGAAGAATTGGTGAAGAAGAAGAGGTACAACACAGGTGTTACACACATCGATCATAACAGAGAGAACAATAAAGTGTGACACAGAGAGAGAGATAGATAGAGACAGATATAATTACAGGAGATAATTATCGGGCAAAAAGAGGTGCAGTTGCGATACACGCGCGCGTGTGCGTAATTGTGCGTGTCTTTTTTTTTTTCTTTTTTATGGTTTGTGCGAAATACTTGCTTCTGTGACTGGGTGCCCTGTCGAGGGTTCCTCTCCTTATTTCCAACCAGGAATCTTTCTCATGCGTTACGATCAAACGGATAACCTTCCCTGTCAGTTCAAAGGAATCCCGTCCAGTCGCACATGCTCTTCGTCAAGGACAGAGTCGAGGCGTCGTGGGTAGACGCTGGTATCCGCGGTCCAGTTTCACGGGAAACGGGAACGTTTACTGTCCCTCGTTCTATCACGCGAACACAAAATGGTGCGAACTAGTCGGCTAGCATTGTTGCTGGTGTTCGGTGTGCGGCTGCGACGACGGTCGGGCGAAAACAACGCTCGGGTCGATCGACGTCCAACGGCAAGGGTGCCGCTGCTGGTATACACCTCGAGTGTCCGAGCGTCGTGTGGTTTTCGCTTACGTAGACGTCGGGCCAGTTGCGTCGAGGTCCGGGTTTTAATCTCGCATGCTCTCGTCGGTCGAGTCTTCGCGACGCGTTCGGCGTCTCTCGTTCCCGATGAAACAAGGTGTTACCCACCGTAACGGCTGCGATCTCTCTTCGGCTGTGGTTCCTCTTCCCCTTTCGCCACCGGGCCACGTAACTGGCGGACGAAGTTGGCGTTTTCGGAAAAAAAAAAAAAAGTGAACAACTGCTACACGGAGTCGGTGTGAAAGGAGGTTGCGGCCGTGGATGTTGCTTTGCTGGCCGAAGGTCGAGGGATGGAGGATCGAAGGGTTGGGACGGGTTAGTTTAGCGAGTGAGCTGGCTGGCGCCCTCACCAGAACTAACTCCCACGCTGCGCGGCAAGAGTCACCGGGTTTAATACAACGCGCATCGTCTCCCACCATCGGCTGAGTCGCCGACGCCGTCGTCGTCGTCGTCGCCGTCGACGTTTCCCCCTTTTCACACCCCCGCGCCTCCGCTGCCAACCCCCGGATAGACCCCGGCCGCTACGTGCATCGTTCACGCTTCCGTTCCGCATACAACACGCGCACGCACTCACACCACTCTTCTGGAAAGCACTGTGCCTCTTTTTTTACTTTTTCGCTTTTCTTTTTTCTTTTTTTTTTTTTCATGGTTTTTGAACGTCAGACACCCCTGCTGCACGGGGCGCGTTTGAACTACGGACCGAGAGGATTTGAGGGTTTGATGCTTGCTGAATAATGGCTGGATAGAAAGGCTGGACAATTTTTTTCTTTTTTCTTTCTTCACTTTAACCCTTCAGCAGCGAAGCCTGGGTCAATCGACGCTGAAACTAAAAGGAATCATTTTTAAATAAAAGAGTTTTATGTATTGGGGAAATAAAGGAACAGTTTGAAATTTAGAAAATGAGAATAATATGAAATACTGAACTGAATTGAAATTAGGACTCTCTCCGTGGTCCGTCGTGCGAAAGTTTAATGAGTTCACTTGCAGTGGGTGTCGTCTACGGTTGGTTATTCTGTAACAAATATTTGTTGCCCGTTAGTGGGAAACTTTTATTCCCCACGTAATATTAATGCTAGATGTAAGCTTCGTTCTGTTTACTTCTCGTTAATTATTTAATTCAATTAAACTCGTGACGTAGGCAAGGGTGACATGATAATCAACACGTTAACGGCTATCTTAACAAGCTTTGATAAGAATATCTTGCCCACGCTTTCGTGTGTTATTGCAATTAGCTATTAATTATCATAATTATATACATTCCATCTAAATTTTCATTACTTTCAGAAATTATTAAGCTATTTTTTACTCATTTTTTATGCTATTACTTATCTAATTTATTGCCAATTTAAAAAGTGTCGACTGTCTTTAATTAAAGATTCTTTGATTCTAACTTGAAGCTTTAAGAAATTTTACAAATATTCATCTCTGTTTCATAAACACCTAATTATGAATAGGTTTCTCGGTTTCTCTAGTTCACAGAAACTTTTGTACTTCACGCTAGAGTAGGTGTCAATGTGCTTCGAAGAAGTTTCTCAGTTCGATGATAATTAGAACAGTTTGATAAAGTTCCCTTATCGGTGCATCTTCGTGTTTTTCTATTATAATAGTGCTGTTAAAATGCAAAAGCATGATAATTATTTGAAACTTTAACAAGCTTCTTGGGGTTCACTTTATAATCACTAGACTCTGAATATTTATACCATCTAAACATCTTCCTTTTTTTTCTTTTCTATCGAAGAACAACTAAAATCATTCTATCGATGAAACATTAGAAAATATGAAGAAACGTAGAACATCTTTTCTTCGTTTATACCTTGAACGCAGTTCTATGGCTGAAAGCTTATGCTAAGGTGTTCGCTCAAAAGCAATCACTTTACCTACTTTTCTTCGTTTTTTATGCTTTTCAGGTACTTTTACTTTGACACTCGACTTCCTGTCGTTTCCATATTTTATCGCAAGCTATAAAGGTGGTTTCAATACTGCCCTCGCGTTTCTCTTTCCAAACGAAACCTGACAAATTTTGAACAGTTTCAGAAATAAACTGTCAGTGATTCTGAAATAAATCACAGAAAATTATATAACAATGATCAGTGAAATTCTCTCGCGTCTGACCATACGCTGACCTTTTCCCCTTAATTTCATTAAACTCCCTCTTTACCATTCTGTTTCTTTAAAATGCTTTAAATAATAACATTGGTAGACACTAAAATTATTTAATTATTTCAAAATTCATAAAAATAAATGTTATTGTAACGTTGAAGTTTATATTCATTTAGGTTCCACGTGGGTGAAATCAATACTTGCCAATCAACTTGTTAATGCAATACAACGGACAAAAAAGAATCTACGTTTTACAGAATTTTCATTCCGGTAAAACTGAAATGCCCATGATATTTTGAAACAGAATGCAATCGCGCGTGTCTTGCAGATCAAAGGTCAGAGTTTGAACGTTCACGGTGAAATTTTTCATTGAAAGTTGGAAAGGATATTACTTTTCTAATGGAAAGATTATAAATTTTCTCGTCTTTCCATTGAATCAAATTAAAGAAGCTAGCAAATTACCTTCACTTAGACAAAACTCGTACATTTTCTTGAAAGATTATTAATTTATGCGATACACAGCCATATATATTTCAAGGTAAATTCGGATCAAACACGTGTCTGATTGAATGCAAACTTTATCAGAAAATTGTTTCGTACACATCTCATTACAGATTCAACGACATTTCAAAATTCAATCCACTGTCGTTATTTATTTACCATCGAATCGTACAGAGAGCATATTTTATACAAATAATCCCCTGTTTGCCAATGTTTCACGCAAATTATTATTGCACGAACCTCTGCTCGTTTAAATGCACTTTGCATTCTGCGAGGTGTTCGGTTAAAAAAATTTGCAAAAATATTGTATTGCTCCAAAATTCCAAGAAGATTAAATAAAAAATACTCAATGCAATATTTTTCACCCGCCCTGTACATTAACGAGTACATAATTTACACGTTTAACAACTTTTCCGTCGTTTGGAAGCTCATTTACGAAAGATCCCAGATAAAATAAACCGGCAGCTTCGCGAATCATAAAACGTGCGCATAAAAAAGGACAAGTTCAACACGTGGAAAGTAAAATCGTATCGGAACACGGGTTCTTACCTATCGATTCCACTAAGACATTCGCTCTGAAAGTGGCCTCCATAACCATAAAGATGGTGTCCAGTAAAAAAAGAGAGGGAGAAAAAAGAAAGAAAAAACGCAGACCGCATCGACAACGTCATTAAAGTTGTTTTATAGCGTGCTAGGCTGTTGAATGTCACTTCCTGTTGCCACCGGGTGAAAACAAATTTCGAGATTAACCGAAACAACCTTCGCGTACAGCCACGATCGTCATCGATCGCGTCATCAGGGGTAAGTGGGCGTTTTATGGCGTTCAACGTTACCCTTAAACACCGCCCTTTCACCATAACGTGGAACGGAAAGCAAGTTACACGCGATGAATGAAGTATGGCTTTTGTACCCACGTTTCAACACTCGATACTGGGTCAATGGTGAGCCAGTTATGCTTGGAAATTCTGGGTGGAATAATTAAAAAATTATGTCAGGGTGAATTATTCAAAGAAAGTTTAGGGTTTTTCAATCGTGACCCAGACAAATCGAAGGTGTAATAATTAAAATTGCAGCGATATAATTTGTGAAAGGAAAGTTTTGCAGTGGAAGAGGGTGGTAATTTGGGGCGGTTTTTCTAGGTTTCTGGTTAATACTTGAATGATGGGGTCTGGGCAATTATCAGACAAATTATGGGTGTAATAATTAAAATTACAGTGATCTAAATTATGAGACGAAAGTTTTAGAGTGAAAAGGGGTAGTTTTTCTAGATTTAGGGTTAACCCTTGAATCCTGGGTCAATTATGACCTAAATTTGTAAATAGGTGTAATAATTAAAATTACAATAATCTAAATTACGAAACAAAAATTCTGGAGTGAAAGGGGTGATTTGTCTAAACTTGGAATTAACCCTTGAATGGTGAATCCTGGGTCAATAATGACTTAGATTTGTAAATAGGTGTAATAATTAAAATTACAATAATCTAAATTACGAAACAACAATTCTGGAGTGAAAGGGGTGATTTGTCTAAGCTTGGAATTAACCCTTGAATGGTGAAGCTTGGGTCAACTTAGACTTACAAACAGGTATAATAATTAAAATTACAATAATCCAAATTACAAACCAAACTTTTGAAGTGGAAAAGGTGGTAATTATGATTGGTCTTCCTAGGTTTCAGATTAACCCTTGAACGATAGGGGATCAATCGTGACCCGGCCTTACAAAACGTATGCAATAGTTGCTAAATTACAGTAACAATACAACACTTAATCAAATATCCCTTCCTTCTTCCCTGAATATTCATTCTTCCCCTGAGTTTTCGGCAAAGGATATTATCCACTGTTATTAATTAAGCTCGGAGTGGCAGGGAATGTCGTTAACTAATCAATCGGCTTCACCGACACTACTAATGTTCAATAGCACAATTGATTGATCCTTTGTCGCGTATAATTGGTCGATTAAGGAGTAACACGAGCCACGACAATCGTTTCTCATTAGTCCTGTTGGATTTTCCTGTATTAAATTCCGGTAAGCGACGCAGCTGATATCCTCGTATTGTCTTTTCTTCTTCCCCTGTTATTTAATCTCATTATTTTGAAAGAAAGAAAGAAAGAAAATTTCTTTTTTTTTTTAAGTTGCAATCTGTGCTTCGCATGTAATATTAAAGGGCACTTGTTGCTCGAAACAAACGACTACAATCTTTCCGACCATAAAACCAACCGAATTATCGCGTCTTTAAATATAACACCGTTTACACGATCTAGACAACGTACTCACTGATCCAATTGTTCGATGTCTTTAAATGGAATCGAGGCTGTTATCGAATACTCCCGAATGAACCAAGGAACTCCTGTTTATTGTGACTTATGGAAATTCAAAGCATTGTCGGAAAGAAGAAGAAACTCTATATCAGATTCTCGAACAGATGAATCTGACGGTCAGAGAATATTATTATTAGAACGGCTAGGAAATTCCGCAATTTCATATGAATTCTACTTTGATACCGTCTAAATTCTATCACGAGAAAGCTAAGGATTGTTTCGATGAACAATCTGTTGTATTTCTGGCGATGCAGAACGTTTATAGAATGCTTTTCACAGAACCTTTGGAAATTATTTCCGGCGTCTGTATTTCATATGATTTATTCCTGAATCCAGTCTGCAAAGATTAATCATTGTCATTCCTTACAATTCGCCAATTATGCGAGAATGCTGGCAAGCGGAGGGAACATTTTACATCAACCGGATGCCTGACATATAGCGGACATATTCTACTGCGCGCAAGGAATTCGTTTATTTTCGCGACATCGTGTGTATTAGCTCTCGAATCGCGAAGCCCGGGTCAATCGTGACCCAAATTTACCGAACATACGCAAGGATATTAATTTAAACAGTGAAAAATGTTTCCACGAATTGAATTAAAACTGCGGCTCTCTCCATGGTCCGTCATCCGAAGGTAAAAATCTCGTTTGATGTTTTCAACTACATTTTAACTATCTTTTTCATTTGTACAAAGGAAATTTTAATTTCCAGTTCCCTGTGTGAATTAAAAGGCGCTCGGAAATGCCAGCAACCATTTAAACCTTCCCGGAAACAAAATATTTCTGTAGCCCTGTTCAACGTGCTTCAGTTTGAAAAAGTTTGAAAAAAGGAAAAACTATCACGACCATTATTTCCAGGAAGGCATTAATCTAACGCGAAGGTGCAAAGTGAAAAATCATCAACTTCCTCCGGAAAACTTCAAGGCGATGAATGGTGATGTAACCTTTCACCTCCTATCGATTTAAAAAAAAACGTGTGCAAACTGTTGAAATGGATTAAAAAAAAAAAGGGGAAGAAGCAGAGGGCGAAGGAAACCGTCAGACCGATCCTACGACGTGCAACACGAGGCCAGGCTACAGTATGGCCGCGTCTGCGATCGATTCAGCTTCCAGAATATTTCGCAGAGAAGCGGCGTCACGAGCACATAATCCACGAGAGCGTCATTATGCACGGAAACCGCACACGAACGCTGCTCAGCCGCCACTTCCGTGCAACAGATTACACTCTACATACACTGGTCGAGACGACCGAAACTTTTCCCTCGACGATCCATCATCCCCGAATTGCATAAACCTTACCAAACAATTTTCTTTCGAAAATTCTATCGAAAAACGACTTCTTTCTGCGTCTATATTCCTGAGGAATTATTTGCAAGTATATCGTGTCCGAAGAATTGCGGTTGTTTCTTTAATAACCGAGCAGACACGTGCGAGGAACCTTCAGGGCGTGGCTCCAGGGTGTTCCAAGGTGTTCTGCAGCTGTACCTGCTGGTAATTTTGAATTATTACCATTCTTTTCCATTGTCAATTATGTGTTCGTGATTTTATCGGCCTTCGAATAAAATGTATACTACTGGAAGTATACTGGAAGTCTGGAGGTCTTTATTATTCTATACTACTCACAATGTATAATAATTATTTCTTTTTTCATAAATTGTCACCTCCAATATATAATATTAATAAAAGATTACTTGTTTAACACTAGAACTACCAAAGAGGTCAAAATGACAGGTTTCAAATTTGTCAAAATATTTTTGTTTAAATAAAGAATTTTAATATTTACCTATTTATTATTTTTCTAATATATATTGCACGCCAGTAATTCTAGTTGTAATTAGAAAACCTGATTGGTTGCATGTTTCCCAAGCAGTTAATAATAAAAAATTTTAATAATTTCCAATTTTCAATTATTTTCAATAATAGATTTCAATTAATAATTACAATTTTCTAAACAAGACTTTTAAGAATCTATGGGTAAAAGAAAATCTACCAGTGTATACAGTTAATACTTAAACGACCTTTGACATTAATTACATAATTACCTCTAAGCCACCAATTCTGTGTTCAATGTAAAAACACTAGTTCGACATGTTTCTGATCTTACTAAATCCAGTCTCGTCATTCGCTAACCACTAGTTCGTACACTTTTTTCTTTTTTTTTTCTTTTTTTTCATTTAACTTAAACCACCTTCATTTCTGCCACGTTATCAGTGTGGGTGAACGGGTCTTCCTAAGACTGGGGTAATAACGAAGGCAAGCTCTTTTCAGAGCCTACGGAGATTGTTGTTGTTTGCATTTTTATGGACCTTGAGTAGATAAGGTGGGTGTGTAATCGGACCTGCTGATCGTCGTTGCTAATACTCGAAATCGTGCACACGTGTCTGAACTTCTTCTTTGAGGGAGAAAGAAAAAATACACCCATCGAATTGAGTATCCTCCTCGTTTTCGAAGTCGGATAATAATCGGTGAACATACACAAAAGTAAAAAAAATATACACATCGAATTGAGTATCTTCCTTCTTTTCGAAGTCGGATAAAAAAGGAGTGATTTCTTTTGGAAGATAATTGCAAAAAGTTCATTGGTGGTGAATGAGACCACGAAGGGGGCACTGCTATTCTCTCTGGAGAAGCCTACCTAATAATTAACATTTTTGGTTAATTATAATTTCATCATTGGAATTCGTATTTCGAGCTTAGGAATAATACTTTCATAAATCGCCTTATGAATTTTTAAACGTTCATTTAAGGAATCACTGTAATGCTTCTCGTTTTGACGCGAGGATAATACACGCAAATATTTGCAAAAGCGTAAAGAATAATACCAGCAAAGTTGGATGCTTCGTTTTCTCTCTCGTTAGAATGCTCCTTTGTGAATTTTTCCTCTTACACGGTCGTTTTTCGAGGAGGGTAAATAAAATAGAGCGGGGGCTTCTCTTTGAGCGAACTTGATCATAATTACTTTCGTGGGAAATTCCTCGTTCTCGAGCAGAATTTTAACGCGAATATTACCGAGCTTGTGTTGCAAAAATCTATTATGCTGTGTTGTACAATTTAAGCTCAACACTTCGTATTTCCATTCCTCTGAATAGCGGTCTTTATATAATGATTAACCCTTTTCTTAAAAAAGTAAAAAGTATAATATAAACGCCTTTCATAATCCTCGGACGACGGACCATGGAGAGGGCCCGGAGACGGCGGACCATGAAGAAAGCCACAATTTTAATTACCCTACTCTAATAAAGTAAAAGGCGAGGAAAATGTTAAAATCAACAAATTCAATTTTAATAATATTTTCCTTTCGTTTCTCCTTTTTTTCTATAACAATTTTACCCTCAAATTTTTCCTCCCCTTCTCGCCCCGCGTTATTGAGATAATAATGAATAATAGTCTCGCTGAAACTCCCACGGGGAAAATATCATCGAAAGTTTACAGAGACCCCCCTCGTTTCAGAGCAGAGTATTACGGAGATAATTTTTGCCTGGAAATGAACACCGTGGCCGGATCTTAAATCAACGCATAACCCGGCAACCTTTCCTCCCTCGATAATAGAGTACACGCGTTATCGAAACGGTGTACTCGCAATTCTAACGAAAATTATCGGCGAACTGATCGACAGAGAAGCGAGCACGAACCGATGTGGTTTAAAATACTTGTTCGCTCGAAACTCCAGTATCCTGAAAAGTTTTCTCATGAAACTCCCGGGTTTAAATAAGACTCTTCCACGGTTGGAAGTCTCACGTTTCATCAACTTTCATCTCTATAATTAGAATACGAATATTTATACGCTCGAGACACATGTGAAAATACGCAAGAGCGAATATGTGAAATATGCAAATATAATGCATGTAGAAATACAACGAGATACGCGAATGGTGTTAGATCGTTGCATATCAAGTAGCGGATTTTTAAGGGTAGAAAGTCTGACTGGATTTCATGACATAAAAGTACCATCGAACACTACTTAAGGCACATCGATTTAAAGTTTAAGATTTATTGAAAATTACTATAAAATTGTTCCATCAATTTGTGAGACTTTTATGTCATCAAATTATACTTATACTTCAATGCTTCAAAACCTGTCATTGCTTGCTATAAATTACAATCCCCTATTTTGTATAAAGAATATTAATAAAATCTTTGTACAGCCATTTTTATTAGATTTCAAACTTTAAATTGATGTGTCATAAGTTCCGTTTCACGATGCTTTTATGTCATGAAATTTCGCAAAAAGCTGTCTTTGCTTTCTTTTCCTGCGAAGTCCTGCGTTTGAAATTTCGATATGACAACGTGGGCGTTCTAGCACTGTATGCTTGTTTTTCTTCGATTCTCTTCTTCTTTGTGGGTGCATCAAGCTTTCGAGAGCCCTTTGCATAGCGTGAAGTGATTGAAAAAAGAAAAATACACAATCGATGTCCTGACCGCCTTCGCAAGAACCTCTGACATTTCAGGATTGTTTAAAGCAAGAACGCAGGATACGCGTACTTAATAACATAAATCGTCATTTATAATAATTAATCCCATCGGCGATCATGATTTTCAGCCGTAGGGAAAGGGTTTAACAGGTTCGCTGTAACAGCTGCCATAATTTCGTTGCATTGATACATCCTGAAGATCAAATGTCCAGGAAATTCGCGTTAAACGATCATCGGATTTGCGTGTTCTGATTACAATACGCGGTGTCAGCCGCACGACATTCGAATCACCGTTGGAAATTAATTGTTAGATACATCGGTAGCTGCGAAACGATTCAATTTTAGCAAATATTTGACGAGTCCGTGGAATGCGGTCGTCGGGTATAATTGAATGGTTAATATTTAACGAGGTTGGACTTTAATGGCAAAGTTCCCTCGTTCTCTAACGCTTTTCTATTCTTATTAAATAGAAGGAAAATTTTGACTTCCCCAAACAACGAACCGTTAACCCCTTGGTAGAGAATTCTGGATCGTTCGAGACCCAAAAGTTTTGCAATTAAGACATTGACAGTAAAATAAGATTTTTATTCCAAGGAGAATAGTGTTATAGATGGTAGTTTTTGATAAGGATATTAATGGGATAGTAATAGTGAAAATAATAGTAATAGTAATAGTAATAATAACAGAGTAGTATTAATTAAAATAGTAGAATAGTGAGAGAAATAAAGTAGTACTAGAAAGAATAGCAGGATAGTAATTAATAGAAATAGAATAGTACTAATTATAAAATAGCAAAATAGTAAAAGTAATAGAGTGGTGTTAGTAAAAATAGTAGAATAGTGATAGTAATAGAAGAGAACTAACAAAAATAATAGAATAGTAATAGTAATAGTAATAGAATAGTACTAGAAAAAATCATAGAATTGTAATAATAATAGACTACTAGTAAAAATAATAGAATAGTAACAATTCCAAATAGTACAATTACTTTAGAGTTTTAATTTTGAAAAAATTTCGTTCAATCGAAGGTGTATTGATTTAATATAAAATTGCAAATGAAAGAACTGTTAAAGGCACTCCTATGAAATCGATGAATGTGGATTGTCAAACGACTGAGATTTATGCAAATTTTCCTTCTATGTTGATTTTAATTTAAAGCTCCAGGGTTTCGAGGACGAAAGTTGAAGGGTATCAATATTTCCCAAAGCCTAAGGAGCTTAAGGATTAAGAGAGAAAAGGATTTGATGGTTGAAAAACTTAAAGCATCTCTGTGCATTGTGTTATCTCTGTAGATAATAAGTAAGAAACAATTGAAGAAATAATAGAATATAGGGTAAACGTCAGAAAGAAATTTTCCAAACGACCGCATTACGTTTCATTGCATCAATAATAGTCAGACATTCAGATAAATAAAACTTATTACAATAATTTATTGATAAACGGCACGCTTGCTTTGCAACCGATTCCCCTTCGCACGTGTTCCACTCGTTAGATCTTATCAAACGTTTTCCTTCCCTTCTTTGTCATTACATATACTGACCGCTCACGACACAAATAACCTTTGTGTTGACAATTACTTTTATGCAATTGAACTATACCATGTTAAGATATTCCCGGCAAGTGTATAGTTCGATTAAATAAAAGGCTATTTATTGCGTTTGCTCTTGTTCGTTTTCTTAGTCATTCGATCGATCTTAGTCATTCTCTAATTAGTCAGTCAATGTTATCGGTTGTTACGATTGTTCCGAGAAATAACAAAAATAAGACTTTTGTTTCAGGGGGAATAGTATTATAAATACTTGTTTTTGATAGAAACACTAATTGGATAATAATATAATAGAAATAATAATAGTACCTATTAGAGTAGTAATAATAAATGTAATAGAATAAGAATTATAATATTAATAGCAATAGAGAAGTAATACTAAAAATAATAAAATATAAATAATAATATTAGTAGTAAAAGAGTAGTAATAGCAAAAATAATAAAATAGTAATGTTAATAGTAATAGTAACAGAGTAATAATAGTGAAAATAATAGAATAGGAATCGAAATAGTAAAAGTAATGGAATAGAAATAGTAATATTTGTAGCAAAAAAGTAGTAATAGTAAAAATAATAAAATAGAAATAATAATATTAGCAGTAATAGAGTAATAATAATAAAACTGATAGAATAGAAATAATAACAATAAAAATAACAAAATAGTAAAACTAATAGTAATAGTAAAAATAATAAAATAGAAATAATTATATTAACAGTAATAGAGTAGTAGTAGTAAAAAAGAATAAATTAGTGATACTATTAATAATAGTAAAATTTTTCAAACTGAATATTAATAGCATTACTCTAAGAAAATAAAACTTATCTCTGAATTTCTTTCTTTTATCCTACAGATCTTTTATTCTTTAACGTTTGATTATTTGCATAACGAAAATATTATTGCTTTGTGCAACTCACAGCTGAAAAGGGGGAAACATTATTTGAGAAAGAATATAGCTGTTTTCCTTACACTTTACCACTACAAAGGAATTCTACGAGAACGGAAACGAGTCGATACTTTTTATTAAAAGTGTCCTTTTAACAGAGGAGATACTCAACAGGTGGAAACAGGACGTTTCTTTTCAGCCATAGCTTATTTCTACATACAGTTAGAGAATTGCTTTTCTTCGAGAAAGGTGAAACTCTTTTAAGCGGAAAAACACTAAAGTTGTATTCGAAATTTACTTATCCAACAAGATAAATGAAATTTCACTTGGAGAATCGTTTGAAAGAATATTAACTGGAGGGAAAAGAGCATTACTTTAATTCGAAGAGATGAAATATTTTCAAATCTGAAATAGAGTAACGTATACAGTTATCAACCCTTATATAACGATACTCTTTTCCTAAAAAAGTAAAAAATATAAGAAAGATAATTATATTTTGTTATTTTACCCTTGAACAGTGGAGCCTTGGTAAATCGTGACCCATATAAGGATATCAACTTAAAATTAAATGTATCATTATCAAACGAAAGAATTTCATATACTGGAGCAGTAATTTTTAAAGCAACAGTGAAAAATTTTAAAAATAAAAATAATATGAAGTAGAGAATTAAATTAGAACTGTGGCTCTCTCCATGGTCCGCCGTCCGAGGGTTTAGAAATTCCTTATTATATTATATTTGTTACTTATTGAAGAAAAGGGTCAATAACTGTATTACTCCAGAAATATTTCCAACAAAATATTCGGAAATCTAAACTAATATTATCAGGATTATTGTCGCGATATGAAAAGTTTATTCGCGAATAGTTTACTCGATTTAATATCCACAATATTCATCGTTAGTTGGATGAGCACGTACATATGTAGATACAAAACGCTTGATATTTCAGAGAAATATTCGTATCACGAATGTTCGATTACGTCACACTTTGATATCGTTCATATAGATTTATGCGAGCAATGACGTCAGTTCGTATATCGTGACTGGAATACGTTTCAGAACGAAATCATACGAATTTTAAGGATACCCTCTAGGATAGTCGTATTCCATCTCTGGGACACCTTTATCCTCAAAGAGCGAAAAACTATTATATTCTCTCTTAGTTTCCTCCCGAATCAAATTCGAAATAATAATAAAAGAATCATAAATAATATTCCACGTATTACAATGTAAAGTGGGACAATTAATCCCTAATTATTACCTGAAATATTCTCCTCAAATTAGCATCGATCGATGATAATTAATATTCAAAAGGACATAAAGCATGGAGGATCAGTTTGAATTAATGAAGATCGACGATAATTAGTTTCCTACAATTAGTAATTAAAGGAAGTTTAATTTTACAAATGGTAATTCGAAAGGGTCATAAAATTCGATTTCATTAGTAGATGACCATAATTAGCTTTCTACAGATGATAATACGATAGATTTCAGTCGATGAAGTCATCTGTTCTAAAGAATTAATAAATAAATCATTTTCTTCGTAGAATTAATAAACAAAGTGTTGTGTAGAACAGTGGATTAAAGGATTGCATAATTATCTACTGATGCACGTGACAAATTAATGCAACACGAAAGCAGAATAATTTCTTTTAATAAAATAAATTTTCAAATTCATAATTTGGTATAAAAAAAATGTAATAAAATGGAGTAAATTTAAGACTACAATAAACAGAAAATTCCAAAATTTGTTACAAGGTAAATTAAATAAAATACAGTTCAAAAGGTTGAATGATTCAATCAATTTTTAATTCCAATTATAATAGAAAATTGTAAAATTCAAACAAGGTAAGTTAAACGTTGAAAATTAATTAAGGATTGAAGTACTATTATTAATTAATTAAAAAAAAAAGAATGTAATGATGTAACGAGAGCAATGTAAACGATGCTTGTGTACTCAGTAACTTGCAACATATCAGAAGTGATGATATCCGATACGCGATGAAAATTCCCATGTTCCAGGACTGTTACTTGATCAATATAAATTGCTGACTGAAAATGTCGCGACATATTACGTAAAGCTGCACTATTTACAGGACGAAATATGCACACGCAGCATTTTCGAGTCTCTCGTTAAACAGAGACCATCGAATTACAGATGATGTTTCCCCGAATAAAAGGGAATTAACCCTTCGTAATTCGTTTACGGTATCAAATGAAATTTAACATTCCCTTGAATTTCGATTTTTAAAACGTTTTAAACATTGTATAAAATAATAGAAACTTTGATAAATAGCTTAGAATTTTATCAAACCTTTTTGGAAAAGGAACGACACGAATAACCCAGTTTTTTCGTGGAAAATTAAGCCAGGATAAAACGACGAAACGAATCATAAAGGGAACTGAATTGAAAAGCATTTAAATTTCCTCTTTTTTCATCCACCACGCTGGACAACTTTTCGTTTATCCATAAATGCGACTGACAAATTGAATTCCACGAAATTTTTTATTTTTATATATGAACCCATTAATCAGAACAAACCTGTTGCTTTCGAATAGAAAAATAAATAGAAAGAGAATAACGATAAATTCAATTGGTGGAACTTTTACTTTGTTTCAAGTGATGGAAAAATGGATTGTGTCAAATAGGAAATATCTTTGAAATATTGAAAAAATAAATAGGGGAAGGTACAGTTGGTTGGAATGAAGATTTTTTCATTTGCTTTTAATTAGGGAACCTAAGAAGAACCTGGGAAGAACCTAGGGAGAATTTAACAGAAAACCCTGGAGGAATCTAGAGAAAAGCTAAGGGGAAGCTAGGGAATACTTAAAAATAACTCTGGGGGAACCTAATGATAACCTAGGTAAATCCTAGGGGGAACTTAGGGAGAATCCTTGGCAAACCTAGAGAGAATTTAGGAGGAACCTAAGCAGAGCCCAGAGAGAGCTTAGGGAGCCCTAACACAGAACTTCCTCTCTTCGTAAATAAACGTTACCGCATTTCTCTTCAAGAAGGATCATTCTTTTTATTATACTAGGAAATATAATACACCTTATACAGTTGTTCCAATAATCGGTTCCCCTATAAGGGACATTTCCAACCACCCTAAGAATCCATTATTCCAAAAAATATAGGGAAACCGTCTATACAAATGAATGTCTTAAATAAAACAGGTGATTGTAGTCAAAATGCGTACGTGCCAAAATGAAGAAAACGGGGAGACTGTACCTTGAATCACTTTAAATTGCTCATGCTTCTTATTGTTAGAGATCCTCTAGTCAAAACATTTGATAAGCTTTTGTTTTATAATTTCTTAATGTAAACCACAGATGGTTTCATTTATTTTTAGATTAGTTTCCTTATAATGAATAAACTTGTCTAAGCTTCGGTTATACTACCACTTCGTTACTTTTTCATGTGCAGTTTATTTTGAAACAGTTCGTTTCTTCAAACATCGATCGTGGACTTCGTCCATTTCAACTTTATAGTCATTTGTTTGTTTGTAACGTTGGCCGATAGTGGAAGGACCCCGGTTAAGTTCGATTAACGATCGTCTTGTTCCAATTAACGACCGCTTATCAAAATCAACTACATTTTGTTAAAATAGAAACAATGTGACGGAAATTTGCGTGGATAAATGAGCAAAATTTTAGAATACAGAAAATTTAATTTTTTTCAAATTTTGAATAAAATTTTTCTAAACCAACCGAGATAAAATCAACGGTAAAATAAGTTACTTGTTCTCGTATCATGAAAGTTATAGAGGAACTGCAATTTCTGCTGATTGCATTAAAAGAATAAGTATGTTCGATAAGATTTTTCCTCGAATCAAGGATAACCAGCGCAACGATGCGACATTTTCTCGAAGTTTGCACAGTATTGTTTGCGATTCGTTAATCAATCGGAAGAAACGATGAATCGGAAACGAATATATTGAAATGGAGTGAATAAAAATCGGATCGGCACTTTCCTTTGCCGATAAGTCTGACACAACGCGACGATTGTTTAGCAATCTTTGTTTAACAAAGCTTCATCGTTCCCAAGTTTAATTGTTGTTCGATCGTAGATGACAATGGTATTTATTTGCAGATAGAGGAAAAAGAAGAAAGAAAATTTTTTTATAAATTCCATACGTAGTGATATCAAAATATTGGAATACTCTATTTCATTTAAAAAAATGATGTAACAAAATCGTAAAAGCTAGCCATGAAAGTTTCTTTTATTTATTTTGCTTGTTAATTAATCTTTTAATGTCAACCGTATTATCGCCTGTTACCTAACAGCATCGTGCTACAATGTTTACAAGAATTCATAACTTTTGAAGATAACGCACAACAAGGTTAAAAGGAAAGCGAGAATACGAATTTAGCGAAAAATAACACAATTTATCTACGCAAGAAAATAAAAAAAAAGAAAATAAAAAAATTGTAGATCCTAACAATCTTTAGCTGTAACAACTGTAGAAGCATTCGTAAAGTGTACAGTTAATATCCTGATAGACATTGGAAATATATCCTTGCTTACAATACTCTGGAAACACCACAGTGTCCCTTTTCTTTCGTCCTTTTAAAGTTGACACAAGGATAACCGAGTTACTATGTGGACGCGTATAAAGTAATCAAAGGTACAAAGGAGGAGAACCTTGTTTGTTTTGTCCTGCTCTCGAAAACACACAGGACCTGTAACAGGATTTTGAACGATACATCCCATGCAATCCTTTGATCTCCAAAACAAGCTGCACGCTATGAACATCCACATGGGTGGCAGCACGTTCGACCTCCCATGGAAGGATTATCAAACTTAACATCTAGCAGCATTCGAGAAGTTTTTAGACTAAACAATGTTATGAAATGATATTTAGGAACCTGTACTTTTGATTAAATGACCTTCTGGTGAAAAGGATTGATTTTTTTCGAAGAAAATAATTTTAAAAAGGATGCTCCATCAGATCCAATATCGAAATTTGAATAATTCTGAATCTAAATAATTTCTATGAGAATGATTTTAATTAGAAATGATATCTAGAAACCTGTACTCTCGATTAAATGATCTTTTAGCAAAAAGAATTGATTTTTTCCAAAGAAATTTAATTCTATAGGGGACACTCCATCAAACTCAAGAGTCCCCATAGAAATTTGAACAATTCTTGATCCAAATAATTTCTATGGGAATGGTTTTCGTTGGAAATGATATCTAGAAACCTATATTCTTGATTAAATAACATTTTAACAAAGAGGGTTGATTTTTCCCAAAGAAATTTAATTTCAAAAGAGAACACCCCATGATATTCGAAACTCCCCATAGAAATTTGAATAATTCTTTATCCAAATAATATCTACGAGAATACTTTTCATTGGAAATGATATCTAAGAATTTATACCCTCAATTAAATAACATTTTAACAAAGAGAGTTGATTTTTCCCAAAGAAATTTAATTTCAAAAGAGAACACCCCATGATATTCGAGACCCACCATAGAAATTTGAATAATTCTTTATCCAAATAATATCTACAAGAATAATTTTCATTGGAAATGATATCTAAGAACCTGTATCTTCAATTAAATAACATATTTCAAGAAGAAAATAATTTTTTCCAAAGAAATCCAACCAAGAGCGAACCAAGTATGGTCGCTTCGCTATGCCTGGACTCTCGACTCGATGATTTTTTACTTTTTCCATGGAGCAACGGTCACGGTGTTATCGCGACCGTGCTGCTTGGCTACAAGACTCGTCGATGACGTTCAGTTTCTGATCGAATATCGCTGCTTCCATTGATTTTCATATTCCATCGTGCCCGCCTACTACGTAAACACCCACTTGCGACACCAATGTTTGGGAACACGGTTGTTTCGTGTCGAAGCAAAAAATGAATGGCCGTCTGTTAATTTATCTGTCGATATGCGTTCCAGATTAGACAAAACAATTATTTTCTTGTTTGTTTATCGACCATTCAATGGCGAATCTGCTAAACAAGCGTTATCAAAACAATATTCTGAATAACAGCGAGGGTCGAGCCGGGACGAGATGCGGCACACGATCCGTTTCCGGTACGGACCCCCCATCCGCCAGCCGGAATATGTTAATAACGCGTCGACCGGCTAAGGAATCCACCGACCGTACACGGTACCATTTCTTGAATGGGCTATAAAAAAAGGGACCGTATTTCATCCAATTTAAACAGATACCACTATGTAATATTTCTCCTGACACAAAAAGTCACCAAGTGATATCACGATGTGTTTGCCAGTTAAAGTCCGTGTTACTTTCCACACTGCACTAGTCGCCATTGTAAACAGATGATTAATCCGTTGCCGTACAATTTTCCATTCAAATCTCTCTTATCTGACTTGACCAATTCGTCGCGATTGTCGCGACTAATTGCGAGAACTGATTTTCAATTGTTCCTCGAGATAACACGTTGTATCCTAAGACAATACCAGATGACATATCACTTCTTCAATTCTGAAGGAAAAGAAAAGAATATATTTTTCAGGACTTATCTATGCGTGCTTTATTTTTCATTATTTTATGAAATATGTAGTTTCGTGAAAAATGAATGTTACATCGATAAGAGATATCGATATGCTCTTTCAAATTATAATTAGTATGAATGGATACCAAGTGTCAAGCATGTGATGTTAATAAACAAATGAGATAAGGTGTAAATCGGTGGGGGATTTGTAATGCATAAACACTTTTGATATCTAAACGGATATGATAATTCATTAGAAATCCGAGGTTATCAAGAGCTATAGTTTTGCTTTGGTCGCGTGTACAAGGTATTTTTAAATTTATAGTTTCCTTTAGCAACTGCAACCGAGACCTCTGTGTTTCAATCATGTTTCAAAGTGTAAAATAAATAAGAAAACATGAAGATAAAATGTATAAATTAATATAGTATAATTAATACTTTAAAATAAGATGGAGGAATTTTTTTTTTTAATTTTATAATGAATGAGAGCAAGGTAGTGTACTTGTGAGCGAAAGCCCACTTACCAACAAAAGGAAGTGTGCTGGCATTACCTACATGAAATAATGATTGAGGATGAAATTTTCACGGAAAAGTAAATAAAATAGTGGAAAGTTCTAATGTTAAGAAACTTAACCCTCGGCGGACCATGGAGAGCGCCCCAATTTTAATTTAATTTCAATCTATTTTCACAAGGAATTTTAAATTATTCATACTCCGCAAAGTTTAATGAGAAATTAATTTCGATGGAGTTCCCCTTTGTAATTTTCTAAATATTTACTTCACCTAGAAAAGAAAAGAGGTCAATTAGAAATTATCAGAATACTTTAAAACACGAACCTAGCCTCTCAAGCTTTGAACTAATCTATTTTTTTTTTTCCGGTATGCAGTAATTAAAGCGTCACGGTTCGAGCGAAGCCACGAAGGAAAAAAGAGGAGAAACAGCACGGAAGAGGAAAAAAAAATCGCTCGGCCCGATAAGCCGCGTAGAGAAATAAAAGACGAATCATGATTGCACGCGACACGGGAGCGCCATAGATCTTTAATTCTCGACTAAAAACTACGAAATTCGGGATATTGCGTCTTTTTAAAAAACAATCCTGAATTATATCGACCTCGCAATTCAGAGCTGGAGCTTCCGGGATATCCTCTTTTTTCCGGAACTTAAACTTGCCTCTCCATCATGTCTATGTTATCGTTTTAATTCCTCGGAAGAATAAAAAACATAGTGAAACATAATCAAAGTTAAATCAACTTCCTTTTCTCTCTCTTCTGAGCATAATTGAAAATAAAAATGATAAATGATAAAATTGAAACGCTATGGACTATTAACATTTACCATCTTTACAAATTTAGAGATGAAAATGGACATTTATTAAAATATTAATTAATAATCATGCGATTGACTTACTTTCAAGTTTAAGTTTTCAATTTTGCATCATATATTAATAGTACAATAGCAATTCCACCTGATTTATTTATTTCCTTCCCTTTTTTCATTTTTTCAATCACGTCACATTTGAAGAATGGCAATCAACGTGGTAAATTAATTTTGTTTTTCATTATTTTTTTGAGCTTTCTAACTTTATATAAAATTTTGAGAAAATCCATGAATTAGCCAACAGCTAAAATAAATTATATTTCAGCATCGTATTCCTCGAGAGATTCGCTTTCATTTCTTATCATTTCGGCACTTACATCGTTCACCATTTGAACTCTTCAATTAATGAAATCATCAATTGGACGAATGCAAGGAACGAAGAACTGATAATTAATGAAAATATCAAGAAAAATTGTAATTGATCGATCGAGAGGAATAACGAGAAGCAGAAATGTATGGCGAAGGAAGAGATTGAATTTTATTCGAGTTCATTAGACATTCATTGTACGGTGAACGCACGGAAAACGAGCTGTTTCAAGAAAAATGATAATACTCATTATCGGTGCTACAATTAATCACCCGGCTTGAAATAAATCGATTGTCCGTGGACAACTGTAACGCCATTCAACTCGACAGAATGTTTCTAACCGCATCAATTATTTACTACGAGACTCTAACTAAGTGAAGCATAGAAATGAAATTTTCTTTTTAAATATCCAAAATCAGAAATAGAAGAATTTTGTAAGAAAAAAAATTTCGAAAAATCAACAGGGACTTTTATGAAATGTAATCATTTACAGGATCGAAGAAGAAATACTCTTAGCTAAAGGCAGGATAAATACAAGTTAGGTGCTTTCTTTCCCCATCTTTTTTCCAGTTCATTTAAGTCGCAACGCACCATGAATATCTTCCTGTTGGAAAAGGAAGAGAGAATGGAAACAGTTAAACAGAGTCGCTGGTAAATTAAATTAATTAAAGTCGAATTGTGTGAAAAGGTTCGTTTGCTGGGCGAAGGTTAACGAGGTTCCTTCGACAATTCCCTGCCTTTTCCAGCCCATTGCAATGCAATTACACGTTCGAAGTTGGACGGAACTCGCTAGAGAATTGTCACCTTACAACATTTTGGTTAGCTTCGTGGGGGAAAAAAGAAACAGAGAAAAAAGAAGAGTCGTACACGAAAGCAGCATTACAGGAAACGTCGTTACGTCAAGGGAAAAGGTCAAAGAAAATATATGTTGTTCTACGAGTCAGTGTCATGTCAGTGGACTGTGAAATTAAACAATTGCACGTGCTCTGGCTATAATTGGATATGGTAAAATAGAGTAAATTTGAAAGAAAATTTATCGTTGATACAATATTACATTAATTAGTAAGGTAGTAAGAGGGGAATTTAGATTGCAAAATGGCACTGTTATATTCTTAAAATTTTTTAATTACTAATTAGGTAATTAAACAGTTCCTGAAAATATAGATGATGGACTTATACATGAAATTCAAGTGCCTCTTAGATATTAATTCTGATTTTGGAAAATTCTGAATGCCAAATTCCTATTATACAAAATTTCAAGTACTCTAGTTAGGTAATTAAAGAATGAAGAAAAGTAATTAGGCAATTAAAATAATTCCTATTAATCTTCATAAAATTCATGTGCCAAATATTAATTCTCCAATTTTTGAAAATTCCTATTATCCAAATTCTCAAGTATCCAAATTAAGCAATTAAAAACTAAGACTAACTAATTAAGTAATTAACAGAATTCCTATCAATATGAGCAATGGAGCTTCATAAAATTCATGTGCCAAATATTAATTCTCCAATTTTTGAAAATTCCTATTATCCAAATTCTCAAGTATCCAAATTAAGCAATTAAAAACTAAGACTAACTAATTAAGTAATTAACAGAATTCCTATCAATATAAGTATTGGACCTTTACAAAAATCCAAATACCCCCAAATATAATGTTATTTCTTTTCCTTCGAAGAAAAGCGTGAACAGTAAGTGCTCGTAATCAAAATCACGAGGAAACCGGTGACGAATGAATGACGAACGAAACGAGCCAAGTATCTTTGAATCGGGAAAGGTATCTCGGTAATCAGCTGGTAGGTAAACGTTCAAGGAGAGTTCCCGGATGGTCCGCGTACCCTGATTGTCTCGTTGTTTCCCTCTGTTCTTTTCTATGGCTCGCGATCTGTCTCGTTATCTCAGCGTCAGCGTGATGAATAGAGTACACAAGAACCGTATGCCAATGTCCAGCAGCCATGGGGACAGGCTGATGACGAGTCGAAAGAGGGGGTCCACGAGAGCATAAAAGCAGCCACGAAGAAAAGCATCGGTGCTTTTGTGGTGTTTCTCTCGTGGTCGCATCGTGTTCCAGCTGATATTATAATTTATTGTGCGGCAAGTGTTTAAGAAAACCCAAGACTTCTGGCTATAAGGGGTCGTCATGGGGCACCCACCTCGACTGTCGAGGACCACCCTCGCCTGTCTCTTACTTCTATTCGTCACCGTTGAATCAGCCAGTAAGTACTTTCACCGTTTCATCTTTATATTAAAAAATATAAAAACAGTGACGAGTCATTCGCGGTTCCACGTGAATTACATTTGACCCAGAAACAAATGGGGATAGATGGGTCCTAAATATTTCTCATCTTCTGTCGAGAAGAAAAATATTCGTTCGAGGATTTGATGCTAGGAAAAATGAAATGTCATCTTTCTACGAGACAAAAGATAAGAGGATAAATGGTTAAAGGAATGACAGATTTGCGTCACCGGAAGTTTCTAATGGTTTTCACGTCAAAAAGAAAGGAACAACGTTCCTTCTTACGTTTCATAGCTGAAATACAAAAAAGGAAACACACAGCTCGCTTCTTTAAAGCATTAAAGCTTCTTCTTCTCGGGCTAGATTATTTTTTGCAAAGTGAAATAAATAAAGAAATAATAACATGTCTACGAACAAAAAGTCCAAGAGGTCGTTTTATACATTTTTTACGTGGCCGACCTTTTTTCATTTCTGTGAACCTTCGAGAGGGATAAACTGTGTCTTATTCGGGAAAAATATTTTTTTTTTTTTTTCGCGGGGGAAAAAAAGGAACTGAAGGACAGAATATTCTTATTCTCTGGAGACACTTGCGGTGTTCGCGTGTATTAGGGTAATAGTATAATAAAATTTCGTGGAATTCAGAGATACCCAGTATTTCTTTCTCTTATGTAAAGTAGTTTTAATTAAAATAAAAATCGTTCCGTTCGAAAGATAAAAAATCGAAGTGAAGATAATTTTTCGATCTTCCAATTACAACAGTTGCGAAATAATTTGCGAAAAGTTTCGTAACTCTTATCTCCTTCGAAGATTAAAGACATTTGGAAACTTCTTCGGATTCTCTTTAACAAAAGTGAAAGAATAGAATTTTAATCGAAAAAAGATCTACAAATTTTCTGACCATCAAGAATTATATCGATAATTAAAATGAAAATTAATTAATTACGAAACTGTTATTACATACACTGAGTCAAAATCACCCCCAATTCCTGATAGAAGGATTTCAGTGAAGGGGTTGACAAATTCTTTTTTAATTAAAAAAAAAAGTCTCGCGATGACAATACAGCGAAGAAAACTTGCCGCTCGATTTTGAAAGTTTCTGAGCCGTCAACGCGAAGAAAATATATTTTTAACGGGCTGATAAATTCAATTTTACACGGGAAAAGCATCGAGCAAGCACAATGGGGCGAGAAGTAACCCCACGCAGCAACAAATTTTCCTTCAAGTTTCTTCAGCCTGTGTAAAATGCATGGAACTACCCCTTTCGCAGTCTCCCAGGGATTCTGTGTGTGGACCGAGTAAATAACTTCCACCCCCGCAAATACGTACGCCGTAGAAAAGTTTTCGTATATCGCTTCTTCGAGACTCTATCAAGAGGTCAATGCTGAGATACCTTCTATTCGTTGTCAATTGAAAAAAAAAAAAAAAGGCAGAATGTTTATTAACACTTTGACAGCCATCGCGTATTTGTGACTCTGATACATGATTTTTTTTCGTTACAATACCCTGAAATTTATTTCTGTTTAATCTGTTATATAATAATTCCATATAGAAAGTTCGATAATTCTGTGTTAATTATGAAAATTCTTTGATATAATTCATTTCGGTAATCTGTTTATAAATAATAAAATTAAAATAATTTGAGTCTTCATTTCATACGGTATCTTGCTTGATTATTGAAATAAATTATGCGAGTTACAAAAGTGTTTTAATATAAATTGTTGCACATCAACGTGGCTTATTTCGAAATGCAAAAAAAAACTCTGACACGATTTGATAATATAAAAGTATCGTAAAACGAGGCTTATGTCACATCGATTTGTTGCTTAAATCTCGACGAAAATAACTACACGAATTATTCGTTGATGTTTTTAACAGAAAATTGCTGATGGTCAATTATAACTAACAATAGTGCAGAATGAGATTCGTGTATTGTGTTGCATTTCAAGATTTCAATCAGGGATATTTCGTAACAGGAAGTTACTGGTAATTTAATTAGAATATTACAGAAATAATACGAAGTTGATTTAAGAAATTTCAATTTCGTCTAATGAAATGTGTACCTAAAAGTAGAGATTTATTTGAGACACGTTTTGATCGATAAATATTTCTCATTGAGATATAGCTACTGAACATTCTGGGAATTTGAAAGAAATTTATATTTAACAATTTATGCTTTTTGATCTCTACGTTAATATTTTCTCTAGAAATTTTTCTAATGGGAATATTTTAGTTATATTTTCTCTTTTAAATATAGCTTATGCCTGGATGCTTTGAATAATAATAGTAATAGTAATAGTGATAGTAATAAAGTAGTGATAGTAAAAATAATAGAATACTAATAACAGTAGTAGTAGGAATAGTAATAGACACAGGAATCGAGTAATGATAGTAATAATAATAGTAAAATGGTAAATTGAAATTTTTCCTAAAACTTCCAAATATTTTGCACTCGCCTGCAAACATATCTTAACATTCACATCGGGCTATTTTTCACAAAGAATTTATCAGGAAAGCGTACACTTGTTGCAAAACGAGAATTCTCGTTTCCCAATGCGAATGGGTTGATAAAAATTTCTTCTTTTCTACCAACGTGTACCTCGTCGTTTGTTCAAACGAGCAGTACAAACGAATTCGACGGATTATTATCGTTCATTTAACGCGAATTTCTCGCTCAACAACAGTGTGCATGATAGAAAGGGTCAACGAGCCCGGGTCTGGATGGTTCTTCGTGTCAAAAGGTTATTCCTCGTGTCAAGGATGAAGAGATTAGACGACGCGACGGACGGATGTCGAAATCAGAGATTAATTCCTCATGATACGATTGGCAGAGATTGTTACTAAAAAATTTCTCCCAATCAATTTTTTCTCTCTTTTCTTCATTCTTTAACGCGGGACATTATTTCAAGTTCAAAGCTTGAATTATAATTGCAAGCCTGGGTTAATCTTGACCCGAACTTACAAAAAATATGCAAGGATATTAACCCAAGGTTAAATGTATAAATTTAAGAAGAAAGAATTTCATATATCGGAGGAATAATTTTTAAAGGAATAGATGAAACATAAAATTGAATTAAAATTAGGGCTCTCTCTGGTCCGCCGTCCGAACGGATGCACAAAAGAGTATAATTCTAAAAGCAGCAGAAGATAGCTGCTCGATTCGTTGACGATTATCTTTGACCCTCGTTAACTCGGGACTTGTTTCTTCCTTGCATGCACAGTACGAATCATTGAGATCACATGTGAACTTTGTAATCTAATTCCTTCTTGGAAAGAAAAGTAGAAACGCAAGTAAACAGCTAGTGTTTCAAACGAAGAAAATAAATAATTCAGGGATGGCAGAATAAATATTTTAAAAAACATCCCTGCAATATTTTTTTAACAAAGCTTATTTGTTTCGAGTGAAAAGAAATTCTTTTATTTAAAGATATATTATAATTCTACGATTTTAATTTTTAATATTTCTTTTTCTGGTTTAGCTAGATTTTAAAATTCTAAATTAAATTGTTCTTATGACATTTAATACACGATCGTGTTCCGTGTAAACGTTCGTCTAGCAAACATTAAGAGATCATTAGAGAACATCAAGGAGTAAAAAATAAACTGTTCCAGTGTGTTTTCGCTCAGTCATGAATCATCAACGTTGCGTGTTCGTTATCTTCAACCCCCCCGTTGGTCAGAAAACAGTGCATAAACCAATTTATCAGATGGTAGTATCGGAAATGAAGTCAATAATTCCCAGTCGTAGCTCTAAAATAACGGCTAACTTGTGTTTAATTAACCCTTCGTGGATAATTGCATGGAATAACGAGCATACTGCATTTGACTATTATTACTAAACGAATTACAATGCTACTAATTGCTCTTTAATGATTAAAAGAGGATTCGTCGGATTTATAAAATAATAATCAGACATTATTAATTACGTTGAGAAAATTGATAAAGAAGAAGAAATCTAGAAATTATTTTCTTCCAAGCTTTTGAATTTTTTTTCCAAAAAAGAATTGCTCATTTTTTGAAACAATCAAGTTTGAATTTCTGCAAAAGAAAAAGATGGAAGAAATCGGTATAACAAAATTTGCAATGAATTTCTAAGTAGAACAATAATTTCCAAGGCCGCCTACATTTTCTGTCTCACGAAGAAAATGAAAAAGAAGGAAGTGTAGCCTCGATTTTGAATGAATTTTGCGAAGGGTCACATGAAAAATTACTAGGAAATGGGTTGAGTCTCAAAGGACCCGGGTAAATCGATTCACGTTCGATAAGAGCCGAAGGTTATCGTTTATTCGAAAAATAAACAACTTTCCCCAAAATTGAAGGAATAAAAATTTGTTCGATAGTAAAAGCGTTACGACGGAACAACGAGATCAATGATCCACGGAGACTTCCTCCACTTTGCAGGCACCCATTGTCGACGGAGTTAGATGGACGATGATGGACAATGATTAGCTCGCGAGTTCTACGAATCATTATAAACCATCAGTCTCCGTTATTGTTGTCCCACTTCCGCGAGCTAGACGCAATGTTTAGAACTCATTCGTAGTTTCAAAATAATGCAACGGTAATTAAAATATTTTTGCAAAATTACTTCCTTTCTTTAATTGAACCAATGAAAAGCATTAAAAGGAAACGTTTCACAGCGCGATATTTCTGGAATTAGAATTTTGCATAGTTGAAATATTTTTTGACATATGAGGACAGGGTTGCAGCCGGCTGCAGGGGTGGAAAATTTGTCAAGCTTCCAAACTTTCAGTTGGAAGGAAAAAGAAGATAAAAATGTATCATTTCCACAGGCTACTGTTATAAATATTTTCAAATTTAAATAGCACGAAAGTATAATAATAAAAATTATTTAAATAATTGGAGTTATGGTGACTTCTAAAAAATAAATCTTCAATTGAAAAAAAGAAAAGGCATAGAATTAATTTGTACGCCTCTCGCAGTCAAAGGGTAAAATAAAATAGAAAAAGAGAAAATTTCATGAATTTCTTTGAATAATTATTCCAGCTCCTAAAAAATTTAAAATGAATTTCACCGAACAGCTATCTCATATTTTCTTCTTTTCCCTTCGAAGCTGCGCAAGACGGTGTGCAGATGAATTTCGAGTTAATCAGAATTTCATTTTCCTCCTACGAGGTGTAGCTGTGAAAAATTAGAAAGACCAGTTTCGAAGCAATTCCAGATAAAAATTGAACGCTATTGTTTGAACGCCGGTCGAGATTAGCCTAGCTAACCATGTTGATCCTACAAGATTTATCGTTGAACAATGAAAATACTCTTCTTATCGCTCGTTAGGGGCAGATACACTTAGAATCACTTGGTAAACAATGTTCGTTCATCTGTCATGTATCGCTAACTTGGTTGCACACGATATCCAAGTTCAGGGAAATTCTGGTAAAGGGTTTTTCTTTTCCAATCGATAACAAGAATCTTCTCAAATTTAAAATCACAGTTAAAAATATTACACTCGATTTTCTACCTTCTATTATTACCCAAAGAAATATTTAACACTGAAATACTAAACGTAAGACCGAGGGTTCCTTGGGAAAATGAACATTTAATTTATGGGACACTAGGGGTTGCAAAAGTTTTCGACATCGAGTAAACGAAAAAATATACAGCATTACAGGACATTACATAGATCCTTGTTTGTTTAATTCAAAGCTATAGTGTGATAAAAACCTTGAAAGGCGGAGCCTGGGTCAATCGTGACCCAAAGTTAAATATATAATTTTTAAACGAAAGAATTTTATATAATATTGAAAGAATAATTTTTAAAAGAAAACTGTAAAATTTAGAAAATTAAAATAATTATATGATATGCAAAATTAAATTAGAATTGGGGCTCTCTCCATGGTCCGCCGTCCAAGGGTTAAAGACGATAAAATGTAAATGTATCAAGTAATAATCTTTATTACACGAAGAAATTCCTTTTTAATTAACGTCTACACGAACTTGGAGCAAAGTTTCTTTCGTTTCCATCGTTTTCAAAGGGATCATTAAAGAACAACAAGGAAATCAACTGAAACGTTGAATAATTGCCGATGAGCAGCACGAACAAGCGGGGAAAATGAATTTTCAATGGAACTACAGACAAGTAACAAATCTGGGATAATTAGTGCCGTGATAAACGAACGTGCACTCGTGTAGTTTTCCACGCGATCAGCACGCAAAAAGCTCGCTGCTCGAAACAATGCATCACGGTGAAATATAAGCTTTGCTTTCGAACGACCATAATTCCGGTAATGAAGACATATCGCAGGGAATAGGGAATCGATAATGCGGCCAGCCTCGAAAATGATAACCCCAAGTAGATTTCATATACGGATGACATTATTGATTACTCCTATGGAGATTGAAGAAACTTTATTCCTTGAAACGACATTAAAATTACTTGAAATTCTTTTCGTCCCTTTAATACACGTATATCTTATGGTACATAACCAGCTGGAACAAGGTCTGTATCATTGAAATGATTACAGGTCCCCCATGTTAAACCGGACATTTGGTAAATTGATCTAACGTCCCTACTTCCCAATAAAATAGATCAGATACGATACTCTGGTCGTTGCATATATTTTGTTGCTCCCAATTTTCAGATTTTGAATATCAAACTTCAAATAAAAAATTCGTATTGAGGCAGAGAATTTTCTCAAAGGACTAGAAGTGTTAGAATAAAGAAATTGCAAATTTCTATTTGGTACAACAAATTTTGAATATCAAACTTCAAGTACAAAATTAGTATTAAGGCAGAGAACTATTTTAAAGTTAAGAAAATTAAAT
The DNA here is from genome assembly GCF_907164935.1 of Osmia bicornis bicornis. Lineage (NCBI taxonomy): Eukaryota > Metazoa > Arthropoda > Insecta > Hymenoptera > Megachilidae > Osmia > Osmia bicornis. Next base: position 5,492,368 of record NC_060223.1, read on the forward strand.
TTCTCAAAGAACTAGAAGGGTTAAAATAAAAAAACTGCAAATTTTTATTTGGCACAAAAAATTTTGAACATTAAACTTCAAGTACAAAATTAGCATTAAGGCAGAGAACTTTTTTAAAATTAGGAAAATTAAATTTCTCAAAGAACTAGAAGGGTTAAAATAAAAAAACTGCAAATTTTTATTTGGCACAAAAAATTTTGAACATTAAACTTCAAGTACAAAATTAGCATTAAGGCAGAGAACTTTTTTAAAATTAGGAAAATTAAATTTCTCAAAGAACTAGAAGAGAGAATAAAAAATTGCAAATTTCTATTTGGTACAAAAAATTTGGAATATCAAACTTCAAGTACAAAATTAGCATTAAGGCAGAGAACTTTTTTAAAATTAGGAAAATTAAATTTCTCAAAGAACTAGAAGAGAGAATAAAAAATTGCAAATTTCTATTTGGTACAAAAATATGTGAAAAATAACACTTTAGATACTTTTATGCTCTATCAATGATACAGCTGTGAACAGATTTATCTCGTTCTTAAATTTCATCGCAGTGACATTTTCGATGCAATCGTCGAGAAATTCGTGAAACGAGTGAAATTTCAAGCGAGATTGTGATTTTCACGCGTAACCCTGCACCGATTACGCGTCGCGACGCTGCAGCGAATCTCTGATAATCGGATAATGGAAGGGTGGAGATGCTAGAATTGCGGCCGAAGCTATTAATTTCTCGCTTCATCCTGCAATCCCTTGAATCTGTGTTACTCCATTGTTAACGAGACACTTTGAAGGATTGCAGGAAATGGAATTTATCAACGCTGAAGATCGTTCTAATAATAAATAAGAAAGCAAATGAGAAATTCGTGAAATTTTCAAACTATGCTCTGTAATTCTATTTTCATACGAAACTGAGAAATAATTATTATTTAAAAGAAAAAAAATTTTATTTCCCAATTTTCTACCCTTTTTTACCGTTTGGACGATGCCTTGAAATCGGTATTAATTTCAATTTTCTACGACCAGCGAACACCATTCTGGGTAAATCCAATCTGGATCCAGTAAAACGGAAAAATGGCAAAGGCGTACGTGACAGGAAATACATCGAATTCCCGGCGACTCTTTTATTATAATTTATCATGACCTTTCTTACAAAAGAGTGCGGACATTGCGGTATTTCGCTTCGTGACTATTCTTACCGCATTCTGCTATTAAAATGATCTCTCAAAAGGATTCTAATAAAATGGAGAACATTTACTTCCAGATTACACTTGTCCACTTTTATTGCGATTATGTTTCAATTTAAATTATCCTTTCGCTTGCTACTTCAAATATGAATATAACATTACCCTTTATAAAGAACGAAAGTAATATAGAATAGAAGATTAAACTAAAATTGGGTTTCTCTCCATGGTCCGTCATCCAAAAGTTAATCCTACTTACCACGTTCCAAATTTCTTTCTTCTTTAAATTATTTAATTACGTTAAATCATCAACGATTTTCGAGATTTTCCAAAGAAATGGCAGGAAAAATTTTCCTTTCAATTTTTTGAAACGCCGAATTTCGCGTTCGAGCACACTCGAGAATCGATCGACTAAAAATAAGCGTTTCAAGATCGAGGGTCAACCGAGTCAGCGATTATCGCGTTATCGATGCGACCTTACTTTACGAGGTTCAGCCTCCCTTGCACAAATATGCCTCTTCTTTCTCTCTTTTTCTCCCCTTCTCTACGGCCGGTAATCAACGCGGTGAATAAAAATGTAATCGATTACAACGGGGAGTCAATAAGATTTTTTATCGTATTTTTGTTTGGTGGATTTACCCGGTGCATATCGTGCACCATTGCTGGAATAAACGATTAATCCGTACGTTGTTATCGCGGTGTTCGAGTGGTTGGAAACAAACGACAACTGTTCGATCGTTGTTTAATATTCTAGCGACTGATTGAACGAGAAAACGTCTTGATTATAAAAAACGCTCTTCAGGATTTTGCAATCGTTTCGCGACAACGCTTTATTCGTTCCTGTATTATTAACACGTTGAATGCCGTGTCATCCATATTTGGGTGACACTTGAATTGTCAAAGGAAACCATTATCTATATTATTAGGAATTTGGAAATAATGGAAATAATAAATAAGATTAAAAAAAAATAAAAATATCTAATGAAAGTTTCAATAGCATTTGCTTGGCAGTCAACGTGTTAAACTATTCATTTAATTATTGGTACCATTTTACCCAAATTATATTCCATAAAAATATAAATGATGCGTTACCCTTTCACGAAAGAAATAAATAAATCATGCCGTGGGAGGTGAGAAAGATTTTCTCGAGGACACTGATATTCCGGTGAAAAGGCAAAAATATTCGATCCTCTAGGAATAATGCCGAGCAAACACTGAATTTCGAGCGCGTGATTGCCCTACGGGTGAAAACGTGGACCATTTTCCTTTTCTTTTTTTTTTTCGCGGTCAATTTATCAAAGGCCATTCGAAAAAGGGGATCACGGTTTCCAGTCACGTCGAGAAATCCTTCAACGACGGGAAACTTTCATTCTGTACGGGGTCGGAAAGGAACGAAGGTATCTCGAGGGAGTCTCGTGACGATTAAATACCGACGGAACGAAACGGATTAACACCCACACTGTCGCGCATTGCTGCCATTTATATACCTGGACGAAATTAATATATTTTTCTGCGCCGATTATTTCGAGATATTTATAGGTACTCATCTGTTAATTGAATGTAAAAGACAGACGTGAAAAAGTTCCTTTCGACCGGTCGAAAGATGACATAACGTCATCCATAAGGCTTTTGTTGTCTTCGTTATCATATTGCCGTCGATTACGATACGATTAGCGTGGTTATTATGTTGTTACAACGTCGTTGACAATGATTCTCTCGGTTATTATGCTGTTACACATTATCATGGGACGTCGAAACAAATCTCGATGGGGACCAACTATCGGTCCCCCTTAATGACGAATTCAAGTGGCCGATTTAAGGACTCGGTCCCCGTCCCTCGCTCCATTCACAGTAAATTGTTACCAAAATTGATGGCCGGTCGAATAATCGGTCAACGAGACGAGTTGGAATAATTAATGTTAAAAAGAAACATTTTTCACTGCGACTTAATTATCTTTCAAATTAATGACGCACCGTGTGCGTCTAATGTTAAGCTAAAATTAATATACATGTTCCTTGATTTCTATGCTTTTGTGATATTAATTCTTGTTTCTATTGTTTCAGGCAAATGTACAGTCGGCTGTCATGGAAGTAAGTGTCCAATTTTTTTTTTTTTTCTATTAATCTTTGCTTCTGATTTCGATCGACTGATATGTAATACTGTTTTTCTCTTACCTTTTCCTCAGTGCACCCGAGCAAAGCGTACCAAGAAGGTCACACATACGTCTACGAACTGCATGGTATGTCGGTGACGTCCGTTACCGAAGCAGAAGGGGATGCCACCCTTAAATTGTCCGCCACCGTGGAACTGTCTGTCAAACCAAACTGCGTCCATCAGTTGCGGCTGAAGAACGTCCGGTTCAATGGAGCGGTAAATACGTTTCTTTGATCTTCGAACTGAAAGTTGATAGAGATAGAAGATAAATAAAGTATCGAATTCGATTCAACGATAGAAAAACCAAGTCGGATTTCAGATTTTCTATTAAGTTCCTATGGACATCGAATGGGATTTGATCGAAAAATTGATGGAAATGTACGTACGCGATATTGGCTGACGAAGGAATGTCTTTTTTCAGCCTGCATCCACGCCGGACGTTGAACAGTACGCGGTTCAATTCAATTATCACGATGGACACATTGACACGGAGCTGTGCACCGAGCCAGGCGACTCCCAAGGATCTCTTAACATCAAAAGAGCAGTTGTCTCGCTGTTCCAGTCGGCTGTTATGCAAGAAAGTGGTACGACGACTCACCACGAGGTTGGTATACCTGGAACAAAATAATTAATTGGTCAGATCAAATGAAATAACGAGTTCAAATTTACTTAAATTTTCATTGCAAAATAATAGATAATAAATGTTTAAGTTATAGAGTAATATATATAGTTGTTAACCCTTATACAATAATTGGTCCTTTTCTTGAAAAGTTTCGTCTAAGGATTGTGTGCCAGACTCATTAGTAGGGTTGACGACACATCCCTGCCCTAGACGCCTACGATATTGATTTTTGGATCACGTGCCGGTCGACCGCCAGCGAGAAAGAAGCAGTCTCGTAACCACCTGGCGGCCGCCGGCCGAACTTTAGGCGTTCAGGGAGAGGAGCACCCCTCCCTTCCCCACTAGCCACTTACAAATGTGTTAATTTTCCAGACCGACGTGATGGGAGCTTGCCCGACCGACTTCTCCTTCCACAAGGAGGGTGACACAGTGGTGGTCCGGAAGAACAGGAACCTTGTACAGTGCGCCTACCGCGAGAACATCAATCAGGGTCTGATTTCAGCCAGCGTCGACACGGCGGCGGGCATCAAGTCCTCTCCTCTGCTCGCGTCTCAGCAAGGTGTCGTTCAACGCTTCAAACGCGGTGTTCTGACCGAGGCAGTGTCCAAAGAGGCCTACGAATTAAGGCCGTTCAGTAATGGTAACGCGGGTGCCAAGACCGCCATGGAGACCAGACTAGCCCTGAAGAGCGAGAAGGCTGACAACCCGACCGCGGCAGTGTCCCAACCTAAATCTCTGATCTTCGAAGCGCCTCATCCGGTGTTGCAATCATCCGCAGAGGCCATCAGCAACGCGCTGACAGCTGCTAAGGCTGAAGTGGCCGCAGGAGTGAAACCAGAAGCAGCTAGCAAATTCAGTGAGCTGGTCAAGGTTCTCAGACTGAGCAACAAAAATGACATTCTATCGGTTTACCAAAAGATGAAACAAGGCGCTGGTTTCAACAAGGAGGACCGGAAGCTGTTCCTGAACACTCTGTTCCGAGCTGGAAGCGGCGAAGCAGCGGAGGTTGGAGTGGAACTGGTGAAGAACAAGGAGATCTCCGGCATCGATGAGGTCTTCTTCTACGCGAGTTTGGCTTTGGTACATCACGTGAATCTGCCTTCGGTGACGGCCGTCTCTACTCTGTTGGACCAACCTAATCTACCTCGACTCGGCTACCTGGGAATTGGACAGCTGATAGGCAAGTACTGTCAGGACCACTCGTGCGAGAACGTACCCGAAGTGAAGGAGGCTGTGCACAAGATTCGCGAGAAGGTGGGCAACGGCAAGGCTAAGACCAGGGAGCAGGAGAACCTCGTCGTATCCGCCCTGAAGGCACTGGGTAACACTCGCTTCCTGGACGACGCTACGCTGCAGAAGTTGGCCAACATCGCGGCCGACAAGAACGTCCGCAATCGTGTCCGAGTGGCTGCCCTGGACGCTCTGCCCAACAGATGCTCGATGAAATGGAAGAACACCGCGTTCAAGGTGCTGGCCGATCGCGAGGAGGACAGCGAGGTCAGGATCAGGACGTATCTTGCTCTGGTCGCCTGTCCTTGTCCCCACGTAGCCAATCACCTTAAAGAGGTGCTGGACAAAGAGACAGTTAACCAAGTGGGATCCTTCATCCAGACTCACCTAAGGAACCTAAGAGCCTCCACCGATCCCAACAAACAGGAAGCTAAGAATCAACTAGGACTGATCAAACCACGAACCAAGTTCCCTGAAGATTTCCGGAAATACTCCTTCAACAACGAACTCTCCTACAAGATCGACGCCTTCGGTGTTGGATCCAGCCTGGAGAGCAACGTGATCTACAGTCAGAACAGCTTCGTGCCGCGCTCGACGAACTTGAACATGACGATGGAACTGTTCGGACGCAGCTTCAACTTCCTGGAGCTGGAGACCCGCGTGGAGAACCTGGACCGAATACTCGAACGTTACCTGGGACCTAAGGGAAAGCTCTGGGAGAAGGACCTGGAGGATGTGAAGGCCACCGGCACCGAGACGGCCAAAGACCTTGAAAAATACATCAAGGAACGATTCAGGAAGACCGTTCGAGGAAAGCGAGAGGTGAAACAAGGAGAATTGGACAAATTCGCGAAGAACGTTCATCTGAGAGGCAACGAGGTCGACCAGGACTTGGATCTTGATCTCTCGGTTAAGTTATTCGGCGTTGAGCTCGCTTATCTTAGCTACCAAGGCGACAGCAGCAAGTTGAACCTAGAGGCCATCGTTGACAAGGTGTTCCAACACTTGGAGAAAGGCTTCGACATCGCCAAGAACCTGAACTACGACCTTGAGAACTATATGCAGTTCCTGGACGCCGAATTGGTATATCCAACTGGTTTGGGAACTCCCTTGAACCTTGGTGTAACCGGAAGCAGTGTGGTCCGCATAAAGACAAACGGAAAGCTCGACATCCCAGCTATCCTGGATAACCCCAAGAACGCCAACTTCAGAATCGCCCTCGACCCCAGCGTGTCCGTCAACATAGTTGGAAACATGATCGTCCAAGGTCTAGGAGCTGAAGCTGGAATGAAAATCGTCAGCACCCTTCACACGGCCAGCAGCACGGACGTAACCGTCTCCGTACTAAACGGCAAAGGCGTCGACGTCAACTTTGGTATACCAAAGAGGAAGCAGGAACTCATCAGCGTCAGCAGCGAGGTGTTGCTCAGTTCTGGAGCGAAAGGTGACAAATACGTGGCTCCCAAATTTGGAAAGGGTAAATCGCACTCGGACTGCTTCGATCAATTCTCCACCATCCTTGGTCTTACGGTCTGTGGACAGATCTCCTACCCGTACGAAGATCTCGCCACCATCCAACAGAAACCATTCTTCCCATTGAGCGGACCAGCTAAATTCGCAGTCACCGTTGAAAACAACGACGTGAACAGCTACCACTTCAAGGTCTACCTGAATACTCAGGATCCGAAGAAAAAATCCTTCGAGATCCTCCTGGATACACCCAACAGCAAGACCAACAGACACGTGTCACTGAACCTGGAGGCTGGTCTCGAACCCCACAAGTACGTCAAGGTCTCCGTCGACTCGCCCATCAAGAAGGCTTCCTTGGAACTGATAAACAAGGACACACCTCAGGAACGCAGCCTCACCCTTACCGCGTTCCACGATCAGATGGAATACTACGCTCGCATTGGAGTGTTGGCCTCCGGAAGCAAATACAAACCGGTGCTGGAGTACAGAGTACCCGAACACATCGAGAAACTGGCCAGCGCGAAGACTGGTCTGAAGTCGGGACAACATTACAACGTCGAAGGTACGGTAGATGTTTCCGACTACCAAGGTGGTCAGAAATACGTCCTCGACAAGGTCGCCCTCGTGGTCGGCGGTCAGAAATTGATCGTCGTCGACGGTTCAGCTGTAATGACACCCACAGCTGTCAACGTTGACACGAATCTTGGCTACGGCGATAAGAATCTAGCTCTAAAACTGGACGGAAAGAAGGTGGCTGACAGTAACTACGCTCTGTCCGTGTCTGCAATGCCATCGACCGACCCCAACATAGGATTCAACCTGAACTGGGAATTCAAGAAGGGAAAGAACGACCTGACGAACAAGTTGGTCTTCGTCCATGGGGCTGATCCAAACTCCCAGACCAATCGTTTGTCGTTGAACCAGAACGCCGTTTACAAGCTGGACCCTAAGAACCTACTTCTGTCCACGTCCAACGAGCTCACTTATCCAGCGCTGAACATGAAGCTGAAGTTGGATGGCAAATTAACTCGTAAATCGATCAGCACCGATATCGAGGTCAAATACGAGACTTTCAAATTTGGCACCGAGCTATCTGCCAAGAAGGACATGGAGAAACCAGGTGACTACGAGATCGAGCTGGAGGCTGAGCTGATGCAGAACGCCGTGGAGGTAAAGTCCAAGCGTACCGTCCTCGATCCCCAGAAGAGCAAATTCACGAACTCTCTGGAGCTGAAACCAGGTGGTAAATACGAAGCTGACGCGACGGTGACCCACGACGTGAGCAAGAACAGCGTGAACGTCCAACTGGACGGCGACGTGAACCTGAACGGGAAGAAGGTGAAGATCGACACTGGCCTGGAAACTAATCGCGAATCCATCAACTCTCGCGTCTTCGTGAAAGTGGATAGCGTTAAGTACGTGGAATTCTTGTTGAAGACCAGACGATCGCCGCATCCTCACGGTACCTTGACCTTGAATCTGAAGAACTACCTGACCGCCAGTGGTCAGTACGTCTTCCAGAATCATAAAGGAAACGCCAACCTGAACATCGACATCCCTAAGATCAATCGCAAGATCAAGGTCAACGGTGACCTTGCCATATCCGGCTCCGAACAAGTGGGCAACTTTGAGGTCCTCTATGACGCCGAGAAGGACCCAACGAAACGCGTCAAACTCTCCACCATCTCTGACATCACGAAGAACTCGATAGATACTAAGAACGTTTTAGAAGTCCTTACTTACAAACTGGAACTGAACGCTAAAGGCAAGCTACAGGGAACCATGTCCGATGGTCACCTGCAGTTGGACATGGACGCCACCCTGCCGAATGGACGCTACCTGGTCTACAAGTTCAAACGTAATTCCGCGAAGAAGAACAACAAATACGACATCCAAGTGGACTCAGAGCTGATAGACAGCGAGAAGAAAGGTGGACAGTCGAGGAAATTCGCTTACATAGCTGACGTCAAGGACATGAATTTCCAAGATTTTACACACGGGAAGAGCTCCGCTCAACTGAAGTACGTGGACACGGAGGGTAAGGATACGCAGGTCACCTTGGGCGGACAAGACGTTGTCCAGCCGGACAAGACCAGAATGAGGGAATTGTCCGTCGAAGTGAGTGGTGCTAATATTCCAAAGAAGTTCCAGCTTGAAGCGAGCTCGACCTGCGGTGATAACGAGGCAGCTTACAAAGCGAAATCCTCCTTGGGTGATGACTTCTCACTGATGGTGAGTAATTAACGATCACAAATGATTCTTTGGGTCTATCTGACCTGGTTAACGCTTAATTTTATTTACAGAGCAGTGGAACAGTAAACCAGGGCAACAAGGTCGATAAACCTTCCAAGCTGGAAGGAGTCCTGGACATGAAACTGCCTAGCGACAAGTTAAGCAACTTGAAAGTTGAAATTTCTTCAAGTATACTGGAGGCTATAGAAAAGAACTTGCTCGAATACACCGAATCCGTGAAATTGACATACAACAATGACAAAACTATGCAAGGAGAGTCGTACTTGAAACTGCAGATCCCTGACAAGGATCCTAACGCGGCTAGCTCTGGTACTGGAAAGCTAACGTTGAACGTTCTCCAGCATCCACCACTGAAACTAGAAGGTAACTACGAATATGTTCCCACCCCTGAAAAGCAGACAGCTATGGTTGATCTGAATGCTAGTTACGGAGACAAGAAACTGTCCCTTCGAAGTGACAACGAGTACCTTCCTAAAGTCGCAACGATCAATCTGAAAGCCAAAGGCAATGCCCTTCTGGAGAAATTGCACAATGTTGCCTTGGACCTCAAATACAAGGTAGTATTTCAAGAATACCTTCGTTTACAATGTAATCTATCCTCAACTGATCTTCTATTTTAATTTACAGAGATTCAAAGAAGAGAACAGGATGCTAGTGGACAGTGTCCTCACTGCTGATGGTAACAAGTATACTTTGAACAGCGAAGTCCAGCATCAGCCTACCAACAACGTGTTCCATCTGACAGCTGGTTGTCCATCAGGCAAGACTGAGGTACTCTCGAAGTTCCAGAAACTTGGAGACAAAGAATACAAAGGTAATTATCCTAGAATCCTTAGATCAGCTTAGGTAGAGTGGAGTATTATTGGGAATTTCATTACAGGTGAATGGAAAGTGAACACCCCCAAGGGATTCGTGGTTGCTGACACCCACGTGGACCTGGAGAGCGTCGACAACTTCGTAATCAACGCTAACTTCGACAGTGACAAGCTGAAACACCGCAAGATCCACGCTGAGATCGCCAACAAACCAACTGCCAAGGCTGGAAAGAGGATCGCCATCACTGTGACCAGTGATGGTCGGAACATTGTGACTGGAAGGTATATCAGTTGCAATTGTATAAAGATCTGACAAGGTTTCTTCAAACAGACATTACTTGTCTGAACGAACCAATGTCTTTGTTGATTATTTCAACGATGATTACTTGGGGGACTAAGCTTCTACTGTCTATTCAGCACAAGTTACAAGAAGCGAGACGAGGATGGCAAGATCGTGGTGGAAGGAAACGGAAATCTGAAGGTTGGCGACGACACCAAGAGCTCGTCCTTCAAGTACACTCGTCAACAGCTGACAAGGGAGAAGGATGGAGAGGTTGGTGTCGCGATGGTGTTGAACGCTAACTTTGGACCATCGGCTATCGTTGGTGAATTGAAGCTGTCGAACAAGGAGGTGCATGTTTTCAACAGCTACTGCGAGCAGAACAAGGACTGTGCTCACTTCAAGCTTCAATCGACCCTTGATGTAGAACGTAAGTAGTTTCTTTATTTCTCAACTCCTCTGTTAATAGAGTGGTCCGATATGCCTTTTGTGATACATTTTCAGATAAAGCTCTACTGAAACACCAAATAACTGTGGAAGTCGACCTGAAGAAGTTCAACGTACCTGCTGAATTTGGTTTAAAGACCAGCACAGAGTTGAAGAAACCTAACTTCGACCATACTACCAACCTTTATCTTCACTCCACCAAAGACAAAACTGAATACACCTACCAAGTGTACATTCATCCTAAGGAAGCAGGTAAGAACCATAAAATGATGTTAGAAATATTTACTAATTACTGTTAGATGACTTTGCTAGCTTGCCATAACATTTGACACTGGTAAAACTTAGAGTGATGTTAAATTTTGATTACAGCTACCATCCTGACCCTGCCAGCTCGTGAAATGGCTGTTATCCTGACATACGACTTGCCAAAGACCAAGCAAACGGGTGCATACAAGATGGATCTGTCACTTTATCTGGACAGGAAGAACAAGCCATCAGATAAGACCAGCCTGTCAGCCACTGGGGACATAAACGTCGATAAGAACAGCCTGTCTTTTAGTGGAGAGACCAAGTTCACTTATCCTACACAACCTAAGGTATTAATAAAATTAATAACTCTAGATTTTTAAATTATGAAGAAGAAGAGGTTGCAATTAGAAAATTTTAATTAGACTTAGATACCTCCTGGAAAAAATGAAAATAAAAATCATTATTAATCTTTTTAGGACATGGTAGTGAAAGGAAAGCTCCACACCGGTGGAGACCATCTGTTGGACGCCAATCTGGACATCGACGTGTTCGCCAAGAAATCTCAAAAGATCACTATCGTGGCTAACGTTCAACGTCAGCCGATTGCAGAGGGTACAAACGTGACCGGAGTGGTCGAAGTGAACAGCCGTGGACAGCAGTTGAAACTCGATCTGAAGTCTCATCTGACTCTGTCGAAGCAACAAGCAGGATTTGGTACCTTCTTCACTTACAACGACGTCAATCAAAAACCAAAGACTATGGGTGTGCTCTCTTCTGTGGATGTCAATCATGCTTTCTTCCTGGTCACTTTGCCTGATAAGGAACTGTTGAAAGATGACTGGAAGATGGAGTTCTCCAAGAACGTGCAAAAGGTCGACAGGGAATTATCTGTACTGGGTGAGCCACCACATGTAATGAACTTCGAAGCCAACGATTTGAATCGTTTCAAGCTCCAGGTGTATTCGAAAGGTGAGATTATTATTTTGAGGAATGTAGAAAAATTTGTTTGGATTGAAAAATGATTTGTTTTTCACTTCGCTTTTCAGACAAACCTAATAATAAATTGAGCGTGAATGGTCAAGTAGTACTCGGTCAGTTAGCTGAGATCCACGCAGATTTGTTCAAGAATGGCGGAAAGAAGGATCTGTTCCACGTTTTGGTTCATCTTGATGAGAAACAATTTTTGAAACCTGACTTTGGTTACAACAAGGATAACGTAGCTGAACTTTTGGTAAGTAAATGGATACGGTTTTATCGATCGTTGAGAGAATAGGGTGCCAAGGACATCACGTTCTACCCCTCGTTGAAATATTCCAGGAATTATATAAAAATAGAAACATCGAATTGGCTAAGAGGAAGAAGGAGCTTCTTGATTACGTGGTCGAGGAAGTAAAAGTGGAGGGTACAGACTTACTGGATCACCTGAAGAAGGCCCAACCTAACATAAAGCCCCTCATGGACTATTATCAGGGAGAGTTGAATAAGATGAAGGATGAGATCTATGCTGATGAGACTGTTAAAGAAATCCAGGCTACCTTGTAAGTATTCCTATGGGGTACTTTCTGTTTTTAATGGAAGTATCGTGGAAGAAATTTCTTATGGAAAGTTTATGTTAAGGTAATTTAACACTGATGCTCGAGCAAGGTGATTGAGGAAATTTATTATCTTATATATTTCTTTGTTTTCATCCTTGGGTGGGTTAAACAATATCTCTATATTTCTATATTTGCAAGTTTCCAAATTTCTAAATTCTCAAGTTTCTAAATTTCTAAGTTCCCAAATTTCTAAATTTACAAATTTTGAAATTCCTAAATTTCCAAATTACTAAATCCCCAAATTCCCAAGTTCCCAAATTCTCAAACTTCCAAATTCCCAAACTCCCAAATTCCCAAATTGCCAAGTTTCTAAATTTCTAAATTTCCAAATTACTAAATCCCCAAATTCCCAAGTTCCCAAATTCTCAAACTTCCAAATTCCCAAACTCCCAGATTCCCAAATTGCCAAGTTTCTAAATTTCTAAATTTCCAGATTACTAAATCCCCAAATTCCCAAGTTCCCAAATTCTCAAACTTCCAAATTCCCAAACTCCCAGATTCCCAAATTGCCAAGTTCCTAAATTTCTAAATTTCCAAATCCCAAGTTTCCAAGTTCCTAAACTTCTAAATTTCTAGCTCCCCAAATTCTGAAATTCCCAAGTTCCTGAATTTCTAAATTCCACTTCGAGATTATTATAAGAATTACTAAACATTATTATTTCTTTCCAAGGGACAAATATTTCGGTGCACTGGTCGCAATCGTTGCGGATACCATGAAGCAGATCGCCCAAGGTTTAGAAAAATTGCAACAACAGTTGAACGGTATCATAACGAACGTAAGGGAAGCCATCAAGGCGACTTATCCTCAGCTGAAGGCGTCTTACGACAAGATTTTCCATGAATTTATGGAAATCCTCGACGCCGTGGCGAAACTCACGAACACTTATCTTAAAGCGATCTTGAATCTCATCAACGAGCATCAAAAGGAGATACAAGACGTTATGAGCGTTGTATCAGGAATGACTCAAGACTTCGCGAAGATTGTTACCAAGGGATTAGAACAGATCAAGCAGAATCTCGAAGAATTTGGTGCCATGTTGATTAATCAGTTGAAGGCTCTTCCGATTTACGAGATGGCCAAAGAGAAATATCAAGAATTACAACAGTTCCAGATACCGGAAATGATTGTTAGCCCTATCGAGGAATTCTGTAAGGTCATGAACACTGCCCTACCCACGGAAGAACTTCGTCAGTTCACCGATGCCACCTGTCAATACTTCGTCAAACACGTCAAACACGAAAAGGTAATTGTAAAAATTATTTAAATTTCACGTAATTATTTAAAAGATCATCTAATATTGATTAGCAAAAGAATTTTAACTAATTATTATGACTGAATATTTTGATTAAATAATTTTTTTTTTTTTCTGAAATACTCACCAGATTGACGAGATGGCCGAGCTAAAGAAATTGTACTCTCACGCAGTGACTGCGCTCCAATCAGTCCTGGCTCTTCTACAGAAACAGGCAACATTCGATAACGTGTTTAACTTCGTTCAAATCCAGGCACCCATTGATTTCAGCCTTTTGTCCAAACTCCCTGGCATTTCCACTCTAAGGGTGTCTGTTTTGAACCTCTTGCGCAACAGGGAACTACCGTCGCCTCTGGATCTGTACTACACTTATAGGTAAAACGATTTCGATAAATCAATTTTCCATAAACTACGTTCAACCTTCCCTTTGTCTATTTCTGCCCTTACCTTAGCAGAGACTCTAACGAGAATCTCCGTCTCAATATTAATTACTATTATATATTCGTCACAAAGCCGGTTAAATTAAAGTGACAAATATAAATTGCGCTGTATCCTCAAAACGATCCAGACATCGGGTTATTTCCTTCGATTTCGAGATTCAATCTGAAAAATGTACAGGGTGTTAGAAAAAAGAAGTGAAATTTTAAAGAAGTTTCTTAATTATTGAATAATTAATGCCCTCTGAAATATTTTTATCCTTCTAACGGCGGACCATGGAGAGAATCATAATTTCAATATAATTCTGTACTTCATATTATTTTCATTTTCTAAATTTTACACTGTTCCTTTAAAAATTATTTTTGACCTTAGCTTCTTTAATCTTTCATTCTACAATAGCCATTCTACTTCATAATTACAATTAAAACTTGTCTGATTTTACATGGATATTTTCACTGTGCCACTGAATGTGTCAACCCTCGAACGGCGGACCATGGAGAGAACCCCAATTTCAATTTTTCTAAAAATTATTCTTTCAATATGTAAAACACCTTCATTTAAAAATTAGATTTTTAGATTAACTTCAAATTAATATTGCATATATATACAAATTGTTTAAAATTATGTTTATACAGACCAACCCTTAACCCAAGAGACATCCTACCACCGTTCAGCAAATCAGGAGTCGTCACCGATGGAGGACACTTCTTCACCTTCGACGGACGTCATCTGACGATGCCTGGAACGTGCACCTACATCCTGGCGCAGGATATGCAGGATGGAAACTTCTCGGTAGTGGCAAACTACAACAATGGAAATTTAATCAGTGTCACCATCACCGAACCTAAGGAAAGCATCACGCTCAAGAACAATGGAAATGTAAGGGAACATGCATATACTTCCTTCGCAGAATAGTCTTAGGGGTGAATCTGAATAAAATTGAAATCTGGGACTTTGATATTTTTCAACTACTCCTGAAGAATTACTATTTTTATAATTTTTTATTAATAATGTAATCAGGAAAAAATTAAGATTTCTGGGACCCTTTTGATTTTATTCTAACAATAAGTTAAAAAATTAAACAAAATTAAAAAGGCAACAATATTTTTTGAAATAGTAAATGGAATATTCAGAAAAGGGCCCCCTGGAAAGTGAGGCCCAGGGCTGTGGTCTTTAAGTAATTTTTCATTGCAATTAAATATTTTTTATTTACAAGAAATCACAAACGAATCGACCCCTCGTTCCTGTGTACGAGCCATTAAATTATAATTAATTCAATTGCTTCTTTCAGATTTTGGTGAACAACAAACCGGCCGATTATCCGGCAAGCACGAAGAACTTGCACGCCTATCTCGTTCCGCCGTTCGCCAATGTGAAATCCGATTACGGTGTACGCGTTACGTGTTCCAACAAGGTGCCTATGATTTGCGCCGTCCACGTTTCCGGTTTCTACTTGGGCAAACTACGCGGTCTCCTCGGCGATGGCAACAATGAACCGTACGACGACTATACTTTGCCCTCCGGAAAGGTATGTGTCTCGTGTCACGAAGTTTCTAAAGCGTTTTAACTCACGGAAGTCGAAGTTTTCGTGGAAATAGCGAGGAGGTGGTTGCCTCTCGTGCCGGCTCGAATATCGTACGATCTTCAAAGGGCAACGATCCTTCGACCCCTGTGCTCAATCTTTTAGGACACTAGACTATTTTTGTACCTCTACTTTCATGGAGCAATCAATTAATTCCCTTCTTCAAATTTAAGAATATTAATATCACTATCGGTATTAATTTAATATTTTTCGTTAGATCACCGAGAGCGGAAGCGAATTCGGGAATGCGTACAAATTGAAGGGCGACTGTCCGGATGCAGCTGCAGTTGAGCACAAAGATCGTGCTCCACTCTGCACCGATTATTTCACCAGCCAAAGTTCATCGTTGAAGTAAGTAATTCTATTTGTTTCAACAAATGACCTCCGAAGGTTTCAAATATTTTATTTTTAAAAAGAATCTTGGTGACAGAAAATCAGTAAAATAATCTACGATGTGCGATTACAGATCGTGCTTTAATTACGTGAATCCAGCTAATTACCGTGATGCTTGCGACCACGCGGTTGCTGCAGGTACACCTGAGGGTGCTTGCGTAATCGCCACAGCTTATCATTACGCTTGTTACGCGCAAGGTGTGATGAGTACTCGTGTCCCTTCAACCTGTGGTAAGTCATCAGATTTTTCTCTGATTAATCTTCTAATAAATCTATAGACTAATATTTCTTCTGACGTTTTAGGAAGCTGCAAAGTAGGAGGAAAAAATATCAACATCGGTGACACGTTCAGTGTGAAGGTACCAAAGAAAGAGGCAGACATAGTGTTCGTGGTGGAACAACAGCATCCAAACGAGAAGGTTTTCAAGGAAATGGTTACCCCTTTGATGGCTGAGCTCAGAGAGGAATTGAAGCAACAAGGAATCACGTGAGGAATTTGTTTCTTTGTTGTAAATAAATATTATTTATTTCTACTTAATCGATACTTATATTTGAACAACAGGGACGTGCACATCGGTCTGATTGGATTCAGCGAGAACACAAAGTGGCCACAGCACTACACTATAAATGGCAACCCTAACATCGATGGTGAAGTGAAGAACATCAAATTCAGTGACAAGAAACCTAGTGTCAGTCTGGAGGTAATTATTTTTTCATGATTATTTGTCTACTTGGAAGTACCATTGGTGTAATTAGAATTTTGGGGGTAGGCCAGGTTTCTTGGTAATTGTGGATTTATAGAATTTTTAATTTTGTAATTGTGGAATTTTTTTGATTTTGGATTGGTGGAATTTTTAAATTTTGAATTTGTGAAATCCTTAAACTTCAGATTTCTGGAATTTTTAAATTTGGATTTCTGGAATTTTGGAAAATACCACTTGCAGGATCGAATTAAGATTTCTGAAACCCCGAGGCTATTGAACTTCCAACCGAATGAATACTGTCAGCTGAGAGTAATTCTCGGTACAGTGTCCTCTTGCAAAACAAGTATTTCATTTCCCAATGAATGTTAATTGAGAGTTCATTCACACATCTAATGCTTCCCTAATACGGAATAAAATGCCTTTTTCCTTATCATTCACCGACGACATTAACATTCTCATCAACACGAGACAATGTCGCTAGAGCCGGTGCAACACGTGTTATCACTAATGAACCTGACTCATCAGCTACGATACACTTTTTCTTATCTCTGACGTGATTCAGAATCGATCACGTGTAACAAGATTATGTTTTTCCTTTCCTTTTTCTGTCAAGATAAATATTCATTCCATTCCAGTGACTAATAGACTATGCTAATTCAAAGATGATTCGATATCAGAGTCACTTCAAATAAATTTCAAACAGATAAGGATTGTTATAAATTACCACAGATCAAAATGAAAAAATAGGATGATTATTTTGTATTTTACAAAATAAAGTGAAAAATAGGGTGAATGATAATTAATAGCAACGAGAGTCATTAATCTTTACGCGCGTCTTTCAAGAAAAATAAAATTTCTTCGAATTGTACATTAAACGCGTACCAAGTTTTTGCTGCTTGTTTGCGCGCGTTAAACGAGAAAATAACTAATTGCTTCCAGGAAGCAAAGGAAGGCGACACGGAAAAGAAGATAACCTACTTGCACCAGAAGTTGGACGTTGAACTGGGAACATTCAGACTGACCGATGCCTACGAGGAAGCTATCCGATATCCATTCAGACCTGGTGCAGCCAAAGTAGTAATTGGTGTGATCGCTAATCCATGCGAGAAGAGTCCATTCCCTATTTCTGTGAGCATCATTTTCAGCCCACTAATTAGCTAAGAAATTAATTCGAGTCAATTTCATTTCATAGAATTTGAGTTCTATTTATAAACAATTAATTTTGTAATAGGGTAAGGTATACAATGATTGACCCCTTTCCTAAAAAAAATAAGAAATATAATATAAATTTTTACCCCCGGACGGCGGACCATGGAGAGAGCCCTTTTATTTTCTAAATTTTACACTGTTCCAGTATATCAAACTATTTCGTTTAAAATCCCTGTAGCAGATGGAAAGTTTAGAGATTCTCAGATATAATTTTCATCTTTCAGCTGCAACAAATAAGGCTTCTGTTGGGCATGAAAATCTACCGCGATCTCGGTCTTACCTATCATCACATATCATACCCGAACGAGTTGCTTGTATCGGGTAAACCCCAGAAGAATATCGTCGGCTACGACCAAGAAAACGCGTACACGTTTGCTGATAGCAAGAAGAAGCCTCTCAGCGGAAACAGCGACATGAAGAACAACCTCGTCGCGACGACCAACGACGTCTGCGCTGATTTCGCAGTTTCCGTAAGTGCCTGATCAAAGAGCGATCTTTCATATAGATTTCAAGAGATTTATTTCTCATTACAAATCTGAAAATTTTCACATGTTTTTACTTATTACAGTCTGGAGGAGCAGCTTTCAGTTCGGACAACTTCCTGGACGCGAAACCGAACCAGAAGAAGCAATTCATTCAAGTGGCTGCGAAGAGGGTCGTCGATGGCTTGGTTAGCGTAGAACTCGAGAAAGATTGCTCGTG
Organism: Osmia bicornis bicornis; assembly: GCF_907164935.1. Taxonomy (NCBI): domain Eukaryota; kingdom Metazoa; phylum Arthropoda; class Insecta; order Hymenoptera; family Megachilidae; genus Osmia; species Osmia bicornis. The sequence goes on from NC_060223.1 coordinate 5,510,937, forward strand.
CGATTATCAATTCGGTTTCGTCGGGCGTACTCAATGCAAAATCGTCGGTCGCAAGGAGGCACCCGCGGTAAGTGAACAATTTCAACATTTTTAAATATTAATTTTCAAATTAAAAATTTCTATGCTTGCTGTTTCAAAATATAAATTTATAGTAATGCCCCGATAAGAGACGTATTTTTACCCACATAATAGACGCCTCCCCTGTTAGTAGACGCATTTTTTCCCCTATAATCTCAAAATTGCTCCAATTTAAAAACTAATTAGGTCATCATTAAGAGTGGTCCATAGACGCCTCCCCCGTTAATAGACGCATTTTTTCCCCATAATCTCAAAATTGCTCCAATTTAAAAACTAATTAGGTCATCATTAAGAGTGGTCCATAGACGCCTCCCCGTTAGTAGACGCATTTTTTCCCCATAATCTCAAAATTGCTCCAATTAAAAAACTAATTAGGTCATCATTAAGAGTGGTCCATAGACGCCTCCCCCGTTAGTAGACGCATTTTTTCCCCCATAATCTCAAAATTGCTTTAATTTAAAAACTAATTAGGTCATCATTAAGAGTGGTCCATAGACGCCACCCCCGTTAGTAGGCGCATTTTTTCCCCCATAATAGACGCCTCCCCCATTAATAGACGCGACCTGATCCCAACTTGCGTCTACTATGGAGGCATTAATTAAAAAAAAAAATTAATTATCTTTTTCTATATTTCAGAGATCCACCAAGGGAGTGAAAGGTTAAGATAGGAGCTCACCGCGCAGACTAATTACCAATTAATTTAGCTATAATTGTATTTGTTACTTTGTTATAACACAACAGGCGTCTTTTTTGATACTTGTAAGCGAATTAAAACGTTCATCAGACCTTAAAAAGCAAAACGGGGTCGAAAGAATCACGAGGACTGAGTGTTAATTCCTACACAGGATGATAACGTCCTTATCTTATTTTCTTCACGCGTACGTAACATCGTGGACGTGAGAGAAAACGTGAATCGTCGTTGATTTAGCCGAAAAATTTGTGTACATCGAAGAGAAGAAACGCGTAGGTATTAAAATTGCGTGACGATCAAAGTAATCATAGAGAAAAATGTAAGAGGGTGAGGAAAAAGAAAAATGAAAGACGACGAGTAAACAGGGGATGGATATCGATTCGATTTTACGGTACGATTTGTACGGCTTACCTTTATTAAATTAAGATACCGATGCTGTACGACTCGAGCCTGTTAATCTGAATTCAATACCTAACCGACGTATCGTTTATCCTCGATACTAGATGCTATGTCTGACTTGTGAAGAAATATACATTACATTGTTCTTATGTGTACCATCGACCATCTTTATTATTTCAAAACCCTTCACCTTTTGTACCGTTTACCTTCACGCGATATCGCGTGATTGATCATCAATGTCTAAAGTTAAACTTATAATTTATATACGAAAGAGTTACATGAATTGGGGCTCTCTCCATGGTCCGCCGTCTAAAGGTGAACCCTTTGACAGAAGAGAAAGATAGGAACCATAGATTTAATCTTTAAAAATGATTTGAAAATTTAATCTGAAAAGCGTTAAAATCAACCCTGTCTCCACCCTCGCTGGAGGAAAGATAGTTGATCGAAAACCACTGTGTTTAATTTTAAACGGTGGAGAAAATAAAGGAGAGAAATTGAACAGTGTCGAATGGAAGTTTAGGAATCACGAAATTCTAAAATTCCTTTTCCTTCTTTTAGAACTACCCCTTATCGACATGTTTTTTTTTTTAAGTATCTCCCTATCGCGATGACGTGAATGTTACGCTAACGTTAGATCGGTCACGTTAGCAGGGTGTGCATGCACACGGTTCACATTCACCGGCCTCTATATCTGTGTTTAAAATCAAAATTCCTTGCCAGGTTAATAAGGGAGGTTCATCAGATAACGCTTGTCCAGCGAGCAACGTGCTTATTTTTAAAATGTATCCCTTAATTACGGCGAAGATTTGGAAAGATTAAGCCCGCTTCGTTTCAAACTATTTAATCACTATTAATTATTATTCAATCTCTAATCCATCTTACGTGTCGAACGATAACACGGCTCTCTGTATTCAAATTTTCTTTTCTAATTTTATTTACCTATTAAATCTCTCCTCTCCTATTAAAAGTCTTAAGCGATAAGTCTTATCAATGAATTAGAAATCGAGAATTGGAGCGTAACTTCGACTGTACAATTCAATTCGCGAAACCTTACGTACGGTCGTCTACGGTAAATCGAATTATTTGTAAATCTTCATTACATTTTCCTTCCGCTACATTTGCTTTTGCATCGGGAAACCTATACCAGTGAATCTGTCTGGGCATCATGGAAATGAATAGAAAATTCAAACGTTAATTATCAAAGTTTTTCTGATACGTTGTAAATGAAGAAAATTCACCTAGAAGATTCTGGATGAAACTGAAAATTGTATAATCAGCAGCAGACGTTTCTACTTCACTGACCTACTTGGCTGATGCTAGACTACTTAACCCTTTGACGACCGTCTTCGTGTAAAAACACTCGTCCCACGAGTGTCGTCGACGTCGCGGAGCTATGCGACTATTTCTGTGTCAATTTTCGTTTCATAAGACTTCTGGCAACTCGGCCGATCTTGGTACTCGTGTATTGTCATTCTACGCAGAACTGAATTAAGATTTCTAGGGCCTTGAGGCTATGAAACCTTCGAGAATCTTCTTTAGTTGATAAGCTTGGTTGAAAAATTGAAATTCATAAAAAGAAAAAAATTAATTCGATATTTTTTTAATTGGCTTAGGAGGGGGTCCTTGGATATGAAAGGCTTAGAAGAAGGTTTTTGGATATGAAAGGCTTAGAAAGAGGGCTCTTGGATATGAAAGGCTTAGAAAAGGGTGCCTTTAGATATGGAAAGCTTAGAAAATTTGGAAAGTAGGGCCCAGGGCCATACCCCCTTAAACCTCCCCTTAAATCGCCCCTTAATCCGGCGCTGATTTTAGAGGAACTTAGAATTTTCATTCCATAAATAATAATAAAAAAAAGGTCATGATCATTTTCAATTTTCACGGTAAATCAACAACGCGGAAATTAATGTTCCTCTTATATAAATGCTTGAATCATTGTAGCAAAAAAAGGAGATATAATGTTCTTACGTTCTTTCTTTTTCCTCCGTCTCCGAGCGTTCCTCTTATCAAAGAAAACCAGGAAAACTCGACGAAACAGCCTCGACGAATCTGCAAATAATATAATAATTTGTAAAGACGTCTGGGATACACTTTTCCTTAATGAACGTCATTTTTATTTCACGGGTGTTTGTGACAAAAAACTATGAATATCTCGTTGTACGAAAGCAACAAACGATTTTTGCCCGCCGCGGAATCGGCATCGTCTGACCACTACACCTGAACACGATACTTTGTTCGTCCAACAAAAGTAAAAGGAACATGTTTGTACAACAAGGAATAATATAAACACATTACACGTTCCTTGTTCTCTGCTTTTTGTAATAATAATACAGTGGACCCCAATGTAATGCAATAAATTATACAAAGTGTTTCAAAAAATGGGACCAAAATGAAAAGAAGAGTCATTGGACAAAAGTAAATTAAATATATCAAGTGAAACATATAAAAAAAAAATTATCTAATTTATACCAAGCTTTACATAGGGGTTCACTGTAATTAATATTCCTCTAAGTCGACGAAAAGAAAAAGAAAGAAATTTTTATTGTGGACGTAGAAACCAATAATTTAACGATACGCTGCTCGAAGACAAAGGTGCGTCTACTAATAATATTTAAATAATTATTTATTGAATATCATAGGTAATATGAATTAGCAAAGATCATACCCACAGCGGTTTTTTCGTTTAAATAAAGAACAATAACTGTTCGTAAACACTGATCATATATACCTGCACATGTTCTGTGTGTATCCTCTCCACATAAGCTTCACCCACACATTCTCTCTATCTCTCGTTTCCGTTCTTCAGCTTAAATTTTCTTCAACGAAGTCATTCTCTCCCAGTCGTTCCGTCGGCCACATTCTCGCTCTCTCACTCTCAGCATTGGCTTAATTAATTGTCTTAATTAACACTTTTTATACGGTACTTAGAGAGCTGGCGCATTCGTGTACGTACACTCACACGCATTTTGTATCACGCCTATACATTGTGTGTTACAGGATATTGCAAAGTTAAAACGATCAGGAATTACACTATTTAATAGTGAAATATTGAAAGATTATCGTTTAAATAAATTAAGATCTATTTGTGGCTTTGCCATTGCCAATTATAACTTAATTAATTTCATTTAGAATAGAAGACTGATTGCTCAACTTTGAAACACCCTGTATGTACAGGCTGTATCGAGCATCATGTTTCAAACGAAAAAAAGGGCTGATTCCTAGTGTAAAAATAAGTAAAAAATGTAGAATAAAATTTCTTCCTAGAGAGCTTAATTTTTTAGAAAATTAATTTGGAAAATTTCATTCTGAAGAATCTAATATTTTTGTTACATTGTTACTAATTTTTCATTTCTATTTCAAAGAATAATTTACAAAATTAAGGATCACTAATTATACAATTATAAGATCAATTTCCTCGAAAACGAATGATGATAAGAAAATAATTTATTCTACGTAATCGACTTGTTCCTCCATCAAGAATCATCTTCCTCTCGTTCGTACCATGATTCCCCGATATATCCTGTATAATTTAATATGAACGACAGCTGCAGCTGCGTCTCACGCCCGTCTGCACCTAGAAATTACCATTTATAATTACGTGATTGTATCTAACAAGCAATGAACTTTCCACGATTACCACGAGCCGCTGTCTCGTGGTTTCACTTACGATTAGGAAGTATCCTGAAACCAAAGGGGGTCCTCTACACGGTTCGTTAAGCTGCTAGTTAAATTAAAACGTGCGTACAAATCGTATCGGTGGCATTTGTACCCGCAAGAATTCAAGTTTTCATCGACGACGTTACACGTGGTCTCCTAGCGAACCACGAAGAGTGCACTTCTTCGTATATACCTTTGAGAAAATTATACATCATTCTATAAATTAACCCCTAACTGCTCCCACATAATCAAGCATAAATTGCCAATTACATGTATCGATAATCTAAATATCCTATCACCTTTTTGTTCGATCGTTTAAATAATATTTACAACGGTTAAATATATACAGTTTGAAGGATCGTTAAAAGGGAATTTGCACGAGATGTCCACCTTACAGGTGTTCTTTTACAAAGTAACTAAGCTCGTGCAAGGAACGTGTCCATTTTGGTTCCATACACCTTCACTTTAATGAAGGTATCAAATTAGCTATTATATTCAGAACAATTATAATTATAGCATGCATTCAATTGCTTTAACGAAGAGGAGAACGATGATATACAAAGAATGCACTCGGTGGTTCTCTTTCGATTCATAAAATAAGAAGGAAAAAAACCACCCTTTCAGGGATTTCATAGTTGCCATACAGTCCTTATTTCATAGAAATCTTAAATAAATCTCGGTAAGGCAGTGCCAGCTCGGTGGTACATGTACGGTGGAGGAGGCGGTCCGGAGTAGTGCCTCTGATGTGGATGAGGAAGCGAAGACCTATGGGAACCCATGGTACCGCTCGACGGTGAAACATGCTGCAGAAGATGGGACGTTCCATCGCCCAGGTCTAACTCTAACTCTTGTTCCTCTATCAATTGCAAAGCCCCGAACGAAGCTGTCGCCATCGCCACATCCGGCATCACGCCTGACAATTGTCCATCGCTACATGAATTATTTTCTTGTTGCTGAAACATGAAGTGACGTTGCGTTTTATTTAAAATTATACAATAAACAAATGGTCTATGGTGAACGAGTTTCCAATCGAGCGTCGGTGTTAATTCCTGATGAAATTAAAATAATTGTAGCTGCTGATGTGAAACAAGCCTGTGCATCGATATCTGCACCTATTGCAAACGTATGGTGTGCTCGTGCAATAATTTGCATCGAATCACTGATCAATTCTATCTGATTACAAAGTAGGTCAATAGAATTGAGATTAGTTGACTGAGGGGTGAATCAAGTGTGTTCTCTGCTCTCTGATTTAGAACATCGGTTGAACATGTCAGAAATTAAATTTATAAAGATAGAAAATGATTTGAATTACTCTCAATGATAAATTAGCGATGGAATTTTTCAGGGTTCTCCTACCTCAGCGAGAAGCCTACAGCTTTCACCCTCGGTCACTATGGCCGGAAGCTCGTGTCTGTGGGCACAGGACGAGGCTGGCCGGGGGAATGTCATGTTTCTTCCGTAACACAACGGCGGAACTGTCCTCGTGTTCATCCCGATCCCTGGTGAATCCATGTCCTCGATATCGGTCAGCCTTTCGTTCTGATCTTTCATACTGTACGCCGCAGTGTTCTGCGAAAATACGCGGAATGATATCTATGGTTAGACATAAGATTCGTGACATAAAAGTGTCGTAAAATTTCACTTGTGCCATATCGATTTAAAGCTTAAGGTCCAAAGAAAATAACCACATAAAGCTTTTGTTGATATTTTTAATACGAAGTGACTGATCGTGGATCAAAGTAAAATTGATGTATTCGAAAGAGGAATTTTGACACATACGAAGTCTAATATAAATTCATGACATAAAAGTGTCGTAGAATCCCACTTATGTCATATCAATTTAAAGCTTAAAATCTAAGGAAAATAATCACATAAAGCTTTCGTTAATATTTTTAATACAAAGTGGCTGGTCGTCGATTAAAGCTGACAATGGATCAAAGTGAAATTAATGTATTGTTCGAAAAAACGATTTCGACATATACAAAGTCTAATATAAATTCATGACATAAAAGTGTCGTAAAATCCCACTTATGCCGTATCAATTTAAAGCTTAAAATCTAAGGAAAATAATTACATAAAGCTTTCGTTAATATTTTTAATACAAAGTGGCTGATTGTCGATTAAAGCTGACAATGGATCAAACATAAATCTAACATAAATTCATGACATAAAAGTGTTGTAAAATCCCACTTGTGCCATATCAATTTAGAGCTCAAAGTCTAAGGAAAATAATTACACATATGGCAATAATTATACTATTACCGACACTGTGCTATTAGTATTTTTCTGCAATCTCTTCTCGAATTCTCATTTAACTGTTCTAATACTAGACATTAACAAATACTTGCACAATCGCAAGTCGTCCCGAAATACTCATCCATTCCCAGAATGGAACACTGTTGTATAACAAGGCGTTCGTTGATTCTAAACAGATACAACGCGCGTCTGTAAACTTTTCTCGCTTATTTTTCAACCTAATTCCTCTTTACTTTCTCACGTTACGAAACGCTCTATATAATTGAAAAAGTAATTAAACGCAATCACTCGGTGAATCACGGTAAACAATAATCTTAAACAGAATTCGAGACACAGTTCCCCAGAAATCCGCTAAATCAACTTTCAACTGCAACAAGAATCTATCGCCTAATTGAAACACGACTTTCACGTCCGTTACTCAAACTCCGACCGCACGATTGCAAGCAAATCGATGAAACTGCAACAGCGAGGAGAATTAAGGTCCAAACCCGTTTAGATCAAATGCAAGTTTAATTCCAATAGAAACGCTTAACAAACTTTGCGAGTAGAACCCTCGAAACAGGGCTGGGATAGTAAACGCCTACCTGATTTAATCGTCAAAATCTACTGGTATTTACTAGTATTAACTCTTCGACGATAGTTAGAAAATCAATGGCTCAGAGAGAAATATAATAAATTCCTGTACTGTAGAATTTATTGATAACCAATATTACAATATAATAATAGATGAAAAGCTCAACTCTCGGATGGCGGACCATGGAGAGAGCCCCAATTTTAATTCATTTCTATTCCTTTAAAAATCATTCTTCCAATAAATCAAACCCTTTCGTTGAAAAATTATATGTTTAACTTTGAATTAATATTTCTTTACGCGTATTTATTGAAGAGTTGAATTTAAAATAATTAATTTTTCGACATGACGCTTTATCACCGTTTCGCTCCGACAGAAATGCCTCTCTTACCGTGAATCTACGGGTAAGTGTAATAAATTCCTGTACTGTAGAATTTATTGATAACCAATATTACAATATAATAATAAATGAAAAGCTGAACCATCAGATGGCGGACCATGGAGAGAGCTCCAATTTTAATTCATTTCTATTCCTTTAAAAATCATTCTTCCAATAAATCAAACCCTTTCGTTGAAAAATGATATGTTTAACTTTGAATTAATATTTCTTTGCGCGTTTTTATTGAAGAGTTGAATTAAAAATAATGAATTTTTCGACAGGGCGCTTTATCACCGTTTCGCTCCGACAGAAATGCATCTCCCACCGTAAATCTACGGGTAAGTAGCTTCCTCTAACGCGTATTATTTCACGCTAATTCGTATCGAAGTTAAAAGATGGGGATAACATGAATGAGCGACGAAAAGAGGGAGAAATAGGGGTCAAAGTCAAACGGTAACGAAGCTCGGCTCAGTTGTCATTGCTTCGTTGTGCCAACCAGCTGCATTCGTCGTCGATCGGCCACGTTCGACCGCTATTTCCGATTATTCGACGCTGCAGCAGCAACAGGTATATCTCGATAACGATTCTAACACCGTCGGCTTTTAATAATAACGCCGCGAAAGTCCAATATCCGTGCCAGAGTTCTCGTGAATCCGCGAATTTCGTGAACTGGGTCGCGTTTGATTGGATACCATTTCGGTGATTCTTCGTAGCTGCCAGAGGAATATTAATGAATTTCCGCTGATCGAAATGGTAGAGAATTTTTGATCAGCTTCGAAATGGAAACTTTAATCATCTCTTCGAAAAGGAAACTTTAAATTGAAGATTCTCGGAAGCTCGAATCTTTTCAGGGATACTTTGACACTTTTTAATTATTCATTTTTTCTATCTTCCACACCTATCGTCAAAGCTTCGAGAGGCTCTACAGATTTTTCTTGCCATTTTTCAAGCAAGTTTTCATTCAATTTTATAGTCGACAATCCCCGATAAAAGATTCTAAACGAATTGAAATAAAATTTTGGAGGGTTTATTTTTTCAAATGAAACCTCTCAAGTGTTCCACCAAAAATTCTATCGAACGGTTTCAATATTATTCGAAGCTTTCAAAGTTTTATAGATCCTGAAATAAACGCGATCGCGGGCGTGATCTGTGTTAGCCAGTTGTGTGACCGGGATCGTGTAATTGCGAAATTGACCAGCAACAGGAACAGGTAACCGATCGATTGGAAAACTACCGGGCAATGATATCGAAAAGATTTCCTGCATTTTTGTTGATGATAAAGCGACATCTCGGCTGAACCTCTGACACCTCGACGCGTCAGCTGTTTAACATGCATAAGTTAATTAACGACGCTGTAATGCTTACTGTTTACCGAGACACTGCTCCGAGCGATAAAGAGAGGATAATCTTTTGTTGGATCAAATCTTATCCATAGAATCATGAGAAAAAGTCGTCTAATATTTAAGAAGCAGTAAAACTATATAAAAGAAGATTGAAGGTGTTATAAATTGTAATTAGAATCTAATTAACATTTTAATTAATTAATCGTCACCTTTTCTATAAATTCAGATACTGAATCTAAAATTGATTAGGCAAAAGCAAATGATAAAAATCGAAACGTTTCTTGAATTAAAAAAAAGAGAAGGTACAACGTCCTCAATTCATTAAAACGTTATCGAAAGGAAAAGAAAAACAGCTGACTCGTATCAGAAAAACGACGAGTCAGATTAGACGGTATAATGCGTTCGCGACTCAATTATTCAGTAATAAAATCGCGTATCGATACTGGAACTGGTATAAGTAAAAAGTTGGCGAGTAAAGAGTGAAACGTTTGCTTTTCATGAAAAGTTATTTCCCATGGAAAGCAAGCAACCAGGCGAAATGTCAAGTCGTCTAAAGTAAATAAACTCGATCGTCTGGATTCGTTTAGGACTCCGAAATTGAGTTTCGTTTCCAGTAGATACAACGTTCCAATATCCAGCGAATCGATGGGCGGAAACGGTACGACGGAAAACTTTCAATCCTTCCGCGACCTTTTTCTTTTCCGAATCTTTTTAAATTTATCATCAAAGTTTCGAGGAGTTGGGAGGCAACGAAGTTGCTGGACGAGACGAGCGAAGGATTTCGTGTCGAACGAACACGAATCAAGGAACATCGATCGGATTAATGAAAATAAAAGGAAATAGATCCTACGTAACGGACTCTTAGGTTCCCGACACTTTCTCTCGATCAAATGTTCTTCGTAATCGGGCAATTGGAACGGAAAGGAAGTCAGTGAGTCAGTTCTTTTTGTTTTTTTTTTTTACCTTCGAGCAAAGAGTTGCATAGAACGGTGTTGTTTCTTCTATTATTCTTTTAAAGTGCCATTTCGTCACGATCGTTCCTCGGCTATTGTGTTTTTAATATGTCGACTGTGTCGCTGTGAAAATGACCGTGCGCGGCGCGATGGTAATTGCAATTATTCAGAATACAATTGTCTTAATTTTCAATTTAATCATGCTGACCGATGTCTCAAATTGGCAACATTTAACGCGTTAATGCGTTTAATACGGTAGAAATGGAAGTAAGTGGTGGACTAGAAAATGGCGATAGAGGGGAGGCAGAAATTCTCAGTTTTATCTTAATTTTGACGATATTGACGCTAGAATTACAGGATACACGCTTATTTTTAAGTTGAAAATAATGTAAAGAATGAAACATAATTCATTCTTTATCTTGACAATAGCCAAAATACATTCCAACAAAAGTACCTCGATAAAATTTATAATTTAAAATAAGAAACTTTTTGACTGGCTTGGTAATTCTAGTGTTAATATTAAAGGCAATTTAAATCGAAAAATAATTTTTGATTATTAAATAAATAAATATCAATTCAAATTTTCACTTCAATTCACAGACCTATAGGTGGTTCCTTTTGATATATTGTCATTTTCTCAGGGGATGCCCATGGGGAGGGGTGAAAACCCAGGACCATTACCGAGTTTCATTTTTCCTAAGAAAACTTAATTTCATCTCGAATTTAGTCATTCGCTATGAAATATTATTTTTAATTTGATCGTCCAAAATAAAATAAAGTTGAGAATGTTCAATTGACTTTGGGGTAAATTTTCACACCCTGAAACGACACTGAAATATTTCATTATTTTTATCCTGAATCGTTCTATAAATCCTCAAAATTTTATTCAAATGGTATATCTTAGTGCACAAGGATCGAAGGATCTATTTCCACCCGACCTCCCAAAGTACTTATTGTTTTCCTTTTTTCGACATAACCGATAGAGACAAATTACGCGCGATTAGAGTTTTCCGGCCTGTGTGCGACAGTTATCGCATTACGTTAGATTTCTTGATGTGCCTCGCAAACTATAAATAGAGTCCGCTTCTAGCAGCCTTAGAGTATCGTCCAAACGACGGCTTGTTTAACAGTGTTTTTACAACGCTTCTCGCGACTGCATTTCGCTCCTCGATCCCCGTGGAATCGTGCAAGGAATTCAGGACATACAGTTTGAGAATCCTGAGGAGGGCTGACTTTTAATGCGATTTTGATTTTGAAGGTATTTCTGATAAGCAGACCTACCCTGGTGGAATTAATTCTGGACACTTTGAATAAAAATATTCTTTATTTTATATTTCTGCAGAAAATGTTTATTCTGCTATGCTAAATTGATACCGTAATATTTTTATTGTAATCTATAATGTTTGTACTTAATATTTTCATACGATTTGGTTTGTAACTGTTTGAAAATTTTTATTTAAAAAAATCTAAACTGTGTTGTTGTTTTTGTTTTTGCGCCTGGCAATACGATGTGAAATAGCCAATCACAGGACGAAAGGATATCCAAGGAAATATTAATTTTTTTCTACCCCTTTGATGTACTGAAATTGTAATTTTTGTTATAATCTTTTAGTGTAATCTTTTTATATAAGTGACGTCCTAAAATTAGAAAACAATGATTAGAATATAAAATATAAATGATTGTATATTAAATAATTTGAATAAATGCGAAATTTAAAAGTGTCCAGAAGTAATTCCACTAGTGTACGTGTTTCGTTTCAAAAGCTTGTTTTAGTGATAACAAATCATTTGAGAACAGGAAGAGGTTCATAATTAACCCTAGAAAGACTAAAGAGGGGTGTCGAATCCACTAATTAAAAACTATTGAAAATATATCATTTTTTTCATCTAAAAACTTTTCAAAAAATTATAAAGTTTTACTTGTGTCTTCAAGATTACTACTGGAGGAGTGATTTTGGCTTATGATATTATTAAAACAATGAAAGCATTAGAAATGAATTGAAACTCGCTCGCTCTGGAATTAACCCCTAACTGTTAAGATGAGGTCTATCACACTCTAATTATTTTTTTTTTTTAACCCTGAATAGTGGAGCTACAAACTTAAAAATATGTATAAAGTTAAATATATTCTGTATATTAAAAGAATAATTTTTAAAGGAACAGTGTTCAATTTAGAAAATGAAAATAATATGAAATAGAAAATTATATTAAAATTGACTAATTTTTGAGGGAATATTTAATTAAAAAATGAATAATCCAATGGTTTTGTAACAGGATTAAATCTCGTTCAAATTAGAAAATGAGGAAATAATAATCATCAGCTCTGAATTTCACTTTTTTTTCCCTTCTAATGGCTTGTATAATATCAAACAATGGGTTCTCTTAATGAAAGACAGATTGATCGTTGTTCGTGATAAACGATGAATTGAAATGCCAGTCGGCATATAAATATTAATGAGGGAAATGTAATTAAACCAATAGGTAGTTGATGTATTTGATTTCGATTATTGCCTGTCACACATAATGTGATAAAAGTCAAGGCTGAAAATCGTATCGTATTTTCGTCCGACAATAAACAACATTACAAGGTATATATGCAAAGAATGATGATATCGATGAATTCGTACATTTTTCTGCATTATCACGTTCCTTTTGACTCGTCATCAAGATTAAAGATTCCATCTGAAACCGTTTCCTGTCATTAGAAACAATTTTTCCATTTATGTTCGACCGGTATCTGACGAGCGCCATCAAAATTTCTCGCATCCTCTTACGAAACGAGATTCCATCTAATTTTTTTTTCTCTTTCAAAATACGTACGAATATTTTTCACTGTTAATCTCTTATAAAGAACCAAGACTTTCCAACAGCTCCGAGACTATCAGTGTAATCAAAACTTTCGAAATCGTAATTTTCGTTGCGAGTGATTATGGTCGCAATTACACGCGTTACGCAAGAAGAATTTCACGGTACAATAGAGTCGTCTTGACGTAGATCAAACGTTTCCCAGTAATTTACATATTCGGATGTGCCGGGGTCTCCTCCTACTCGCGTGCGAAAACGCCGTTCACAGAATCACCACCGCGGAAGTCGTTCAAGAGATAATATCGCCGTTGTAAATAATTTGTCGCGAGCACGTTGCATTCAAAAACACCGCTCGTGCGACTTCCTACAGCGTTTATCTCTCTTTCAGCGATCTTTGACCACGAATTCGGTGGAACGAAATGAAAGATGAATATGCAAAGAAAAATTCTTATGCCGAAAGGTTTGAAGTTCCTTTTAGAATCGGGTCTCTCTCCATGGTCCGCCATCCGCGGATTGATAATTTCTATTATAAATAAACATAGAAACCAGTAGGTACGTGAAGCAAATATTAATTTATAATTCTAAAATTGTAATAAAGATTCCAGGTATCTTTTTAAGACAATTAAATAAGAAATTTGTGATAACGAAGGAGCGTAATAAAAAGTTGCGAAACTTGGGTATTAACGGGTTAATCACAGTGAGTATATCAAGTAGCAGCTTCTTTCATTAAACAAATGAATTTTCTAAACACAGATACTGATAGACGGTGAACACGCGTTTGTTTTTGCCTCGGTAAACTGTTTAATTAACAGCTTAACGGGTACGCGATAACATCGGATTTGTTTGCCCGCTCCGAATTATGCATGCGCAAATATTGAAGTTGTTAACATTCCTGCGGTTAACGATCAATTTATTAATATCCACCGTAATGAAACTGGTAATAACGCTAAGAAAATTGTTGAACGTTTCGATGATTTTCTATTTGAAACCGATAAAAAAATTTCATTTGCAATTAAGAATCTATATTACTGCGATTATAAAATCAATAACTCGTTTCACTTCATAGAACTCCTCGATGACATGCGATCGACAGTTGAATAGATAATCAAATGCATCGAACACTATTAAAATCGTCCTCGACGCGTTAGTTTCTTATCAACTTCGCATCAAAACCTTTCGAACATGATGACGGAAAAATGTTAATTCTTGGGTACTTTACGTTGCAAATAAAAAAAGATAATTTACAATACGTTACAATCGTCTAAATTTTAATATTTGAGGGAATGCAAAAATTCCAAATCGACCAGGTGTAAAAAAATTATTAATTTTGCTATCAAGAAAAATACTATAGAAATTCAATGTAATAGTACTCATAGATTTTCGCGAATATCTCGCAAATTAATCGAGTCCTACATAGAGCTTAGAGAAAAAAGTTGCTTAAAATGACGAATTTTACAACATATTTAAAAATCATCGAAATCGAAGGGAGAGTAGCTTTCCTACAAGTTCAAAACCTCTCAATCAGAGCCGCCCCTGGGCCTAGGCAGACTAGGCGGCCACCTAGGACCCCCATAAGACGATTTTACGTCTATGAATGCATGATGTTTACTTGAATATTAATCTAAATTAATTATACAAGCTCTAACGTTAATTTTATCAATTTTATTTGAGGTACTCTTTTATGTCCTATATCTGAAGGGGCCCTTTTTCGGAACCCCCGAAATCTCAGGGCTGACCCTGCTTTCAACCTTCATCGAAACGGATGAATATACAAAGGTTTGTCAATATTTCAGGCGTAACGACGAATTACCACAAATCGATGCATCGATGCATTTCCGTTTGTCGTGCGGCAACCTACTTATGTCGTCGGGAATTATAAACGATTCGCTTAAACCAACACGCCACGAAGCACGTGTTTATTATGGTAATTCGATGATGCAATTTTTTTGAAAATTACTATCACGCAGCCAGCGCACGCAGTACGATTTTATCCGACATGATCGGACAACTCGAACTACGATGCAGCCGATTTGCATTCCGGAGACAATGAGCGAGCGTTAATTAGATTCCTTGAAACGATTTCGAGCCAGAGTACGAAACAAGCGAAAACACTAAAATGCAGTACGATGGACCGATAGTGCAGCCTGTAATCGGTGTAATTGCGAATGATATGGATGTTAAAAAAAAAAAAGAAAAACAAAAAATGAGCACTTACGATAAGTGTTATCGCTGTTGCCCGGCTGGCTTTAAACGTCTGCGAAGGCATTTTATGTTCATATCTTCGATACGTAGCTCTATATCGACAGTTTGCCTCTATATAAATTATATGAATTTAGATCGTTAGCTAAAACGACTTGTGAACAGTGATTCAAGCTCTGGTGCGTAAATATCATCGACGAATAATCTTCCTTAGGGTGAGTTATTCAAAAAGAGTTTCGACAGATTTTTCCGATTATTTTAGCTAATTTCATTGCGAAATTTGAAAGAAATTTTGGAAAATATTTTTTTCATATATTAATAGTGGAATTTGAGAATAAACAATTGATAAATTTAATATTTTTATCGAATTAAAAAAGTGTTAGATTTTGTCATTTCTAAGTACTCAACTAAAGTTAGGTGTATAATTTGTAAATTAAAGTTTCATATATTAAAAGAATAATTTAAAAAATGATACTAAATTAAATAAAAATTGGAGCTCTCTCCATGGTCCGCCACCCGAGAGTTAATAAGAATATTCCTAATTAAGTAAAGAAATTCAAGCATCACTCACACATGAGTAACTTGATAGTCACTGCGTTAACACATAGAGAACGACGGTGTCACATAAGAATTGAAATTATGCAATTCCTGAACGCAATTACGTCGCAAATAATGGGCAGAAGATATGACTAATGAAACGTGTAACATTGTATATAAATAGTTTTCTAACACCGATGATTTTATGCAGACGTGTGATATGGCAAAGATAACCCTAGGATTCCACGAGCAACCTCTATTTACAAACACGATTCTAACAGTCTGAGTAAAATTTATTACAAGTTCTAAGAGAAAACAGCAAGTAATTTCATTACCTTTACGTAAGACTCTGACGAGATCCTTCGAAGAAACAAGAATCTTCTCTAAGAGGGGGCCTTTATTTCTTTTATAATTATAATTAAATAGACAGTTGTTTCACTGTCAAAATATAAGAAGGAAAAATAATTTAGAATAACAGCAAAAATATTTTTCCAGGCAAACGATAATGTCACCGTCGATAGAACCGTTCCCAGTTGAAAACTTTAACGAACTTCTGGCTCAGAGTCTGGGCAAGGACATACAAGTGAAGCAGATAGAATGGAGGCCTCTAACCGCTCCAGGGGAGAACTTTGGAAGCTTAATGTTGGCCATCAACGTCACCCTGACTCGTCTCAACAAAACGGACACTCTGCATCTAGTTGGCAAACTGCCGCCCACATCCGCCTATCTGTTGGACCTGTTTAACAGTCCTGTAACATTCAAGAAGGAGCTTCGATTCTACAGCGCAATGGCTAAAGAGTTCACGAAACTTCAATTAGAAAGCGGTATCAACGAGAAGGACATAAACGATCTGGCACCGAAATACTTTGGTGGTAGAATGGGTCTGAAAGATCCTGAAGCGTTCGATCAACAGGCAGCTATCATCTTAGAAAATCTCAAGTACAATGGATACGACACAGAGGATAGAATCCATGGACTGGATAAAATTCACACAGAGTTTGCTCTTGAAGGATTGGCCAGGTTGCACGCCCTCACGATAGCCCTGAAGATCAAGAAACCTCAATTGTTTCAGAGAATGGCAGCTGAAGTGTTGACCGACGTGCTGAACGAGACAACCGAGAAGTGTGTGATCGATATGATCAGAAAAGCTCAGGCGGACGTCAACGACATAGCAGAATTAAAGCCATACTTGGAACGTGTGAATAAAACCATAGAGTATGGTATTCAAATGAACAAAGACATGGGCCAACCCGAAGAACCATGGGCCACCTTGGTGCACAATGATTTCTGGGTGAACAACATGATGTTCAGACACGATCAACGCGGTGAACTGATCGACATGAAGATCGTAGACTTCCAATTGTGCGTGTACGATTACGGGGTGAACGACCTGATCTTCTTCCTGATATCCAGCGCGAAGAAGGACATCCTGGATAACAAGCTGAACGACATGATTGATTTCTATTATTCCTGTTTCGTCAGATGTTTGAAGACACTGAAAGTGGAGACAGACAGTTTCGCCAAGCAGAAATTCGACGAGATTGTGAACCGTTGTGCCACCCTCAAGTTTAATCAATGCATGATGATGGCCCAAGTGATTCAGGCCCCTCGAGGATCCACGCCGGAGATCAAGGAGACGAAGGGTGATGATATATTCCTGAATCGAGTCGGCGATGATGTTTACAAACAGAAATTGGCGCACAACGTGCAGATCTTCGATAAGATGGGCTGGTTAGTCAAATAATTATGACGAGTGTAGATATTTTTATACGAGGGCGAAAAGTACAAAAACGATAGAAGACAATTTTAGAAGGAATGATGATTTAGAATGAATTATATATTGAATAGAATTGTTGCTAGTTAAGGATTTGCATCAGCTGTTTATTTTAAAAATGATGTAAATCTAACTTTTCTTGTACAGAGATATCATTTGTCCTTCGATTCTTTCAAAAATATCGATAAGATAAATAATTTAATCAAGTATACAAGATTATTCATTCTAAATGGATTTACAACATTTTCAAAATGAAACAGCTTAACAGCTTACTCTTAAGGAACCACCAAATACGTAATATTAATAATGTTCACGCTTCATTAATGAAGCTTCAATAATTAGATAGATTTTTGTAACAAAAGATTATTATACCTCTACTTTGAAATGTTATACATTGCACAAAACTGTTTTTATGAAATAAAAAGTTTATTTTATTATTGAAAAAAATTAATTCTGCTCAATAATTGTTTGAATTCTCTTTGTGGTCACACGAAATGGAGATGTTGCAAAGAGTATCTTGTCTCGTGTTGCTTCGACGGATATCATGCAACCCGATAATGACAAGTATTTTATGTAACGCGACATTGAGACGCACTTTAAACTACATTTTCATTCTCGATTAATTGAGTGTACTGTTTCGAGACAATAAGCAGTCAATTACCGCGGTTCAGACTTCTAAATAACACGAAAACATTGAACAGTCCATAGTCATTGCAATACGGAAGCTGTATTTCAACCGCTCTACATGTTAAACCCTCCATTGATGTAATGGAAAAGTTTTAATAACGTTTGAAGAAAATTTCTAGATAATACTATCAACTGAGCTGATAAAGTATTAAGTATGTTACTTACTGCACTCGCTGCTAAATTATTATTATCACATAATAGCACACAAGTACCAAAAATACAAAATAATAACGAGTCAGTGGAAAACAGTTTAAAAATAATAATTGTGGAAACGGCTACTCATTAACGCGAAGGTTAAAAATATGAAAAAATAAAGATTGCACTTACCTCCAGGAGATCAGCCACAGTGTCAGGTAAGTTGAACTCCCTGACAACGCGTAGTCGCACCTGCCTGTTGATTTCATGACGCGACGAGAGTGGTAAACTGATGGCCCTCTGACAACTGGGCGACTGCCTTAATTTCTGTTCTCGTTTCAACATAGCTGCCAAGGTTGCTGAATCTGGAACTTAAATGGAACGCATACCAAACGACCGAATTTTTTGAGAGACCTTCAAGTCTCTTTGGAAACGCGATGAAATAACGAAGCGGTCTGAATTAAATTACCTGGAAACGCTGCGGCGAGAACGTCAACACCCGCTGTACCCATTGGTCTTGGTTTCTCGTCAACCATGTACAAGGCATCGGGAATATCCGCCACGTATCGCGGCCTTCGTAATCTTACTAAATCTGCTTCTTGGACCATTTGTTCCTCGACTAAAGACTGCAAACCGAGTAGCGTTTAGAGAATAATGAAACGATGAAACGTTTCTTCGATACGTACCTTTATTTCTTCGTAATAAGGCATGAATAGGCGCGGCCTGACAAAAAATCCATTTTTCTTTCCACCCCTTATCCAAGCATTCATGCGTAAATTCTCCCTTTCATCCCCTATCATATGACTCGGTGGAGTTGAAACTAATCCCCTTCTAATAGCCTAAATAATTTATAAAAGCTCGATTGAATTCCTCGTAACAAGTATTTTGAATAAATTCAAATGATATATGATCCTAGTTTCCGTACCTGTGCCAAGGCTTCGCTATTAGGCGGTAGTATATGATCCATTCTGACAAGCGGTAAAAGTTCACTAAGTATCTCTCGCAGTTCTATATCACTTAAATCCCTTTTCTTCAGTCCCTTTCTCGTAACCGAATGTACAGTATGACTGAGCAAATTTGGTTCCCGATCCTCCATGCGACGCACCAATTCTTGTTCCCCCCACTTGAGTACCGCCTGCAGTATTTCAAGTTCGCTAGCTTGCAAGAAGTGGCTTTGCAAAACGTTCGCTAAATGTGCGTGATCCAGTTGATGAAGAATGGAAGAAGAGGCGACCGGTTGAAATTCCTCCCTCAAATAATGCAACGCTTGCCTGTGTACCCAGGCAGAACCGTGAGGTTGACTGCCCCATCTGAAAGAAAATTAATCACAGGATAATTAAAGAAATAATTCATCGAAATCTATTCGTAGGATCGTTGAAGATTTACTTTAAAACAGCCGGAAGCGATTCCAATGTAAGGTATTCTAAAATAAGATCTTCACAACCCTGTGATAATATATCTAGCTCCAAAAATCGGCCGATTTGGTACAATTCCATTGCTTCCTCTAAGGGACTTGGTCGAACCCGTCCGGTATGTGTAAGGGCTTGAACCTGGGAACAGATGTATAGGAAATAGTCTATTTAAAAAGAAACAAATTTTTCTTTAATACTGAATCTTCGTCGATTAAAGAGGTCCTATTATCGCACACTTTAGAGACAGCGAATTAGAAGGAAATGATATAATTACCTCTCCAAGACTACCAGCGCTGTTCCCGCAACCATTACCTCTCATTATTAACGATAAATCAACGGTATCTAAATACACTGCATGTAATAATACTCTGGCGTATCGTTTGGGTATTACACTCTCGTCCAAAACTATTCTAGTAGGTATATGAAGCGCCCTTTCTGTGTGATCTTCCCCCGATCTAGTCCGTCTTTGTATTAAGTTCCTGAAGAACGGAGATCTCGCAGAAAGTATCGCTTTATGACATGGCAGTTCTAACTTTGGCCGGAATCCGTATTCTGAACTTCCACTATCTGGTCTCTGGTAATCACTGTCCGACGTGAACACTAATGCGGCGTCCGCGTAATCACCGGTGTCGAGCAAGTATCTGAGATCGTGTTCCAAAGGGTTCGGCGTGCCGAATTCCTCTCCCAGTCGTCGCAACAGATTCGCCTCCAGAGCAGCATCGTGCGGACAAATATCACCAGTGTAGAGATAGCGCAGCAGAGCCGAAAACATTTGTACTTCGAGATTCGGTGTTCTCAGTTCCAGGCATATCCTAGCACCATACCCTACGATCAAAGACATCCTTTCAGTCTACGCTGTGTCCCAATTCACAGTGACCCACGTATATTTGTTTCTAATAAAGTAAATAACAATGTACAAAAAAACATAAGTGAGTCACTGTATACAAACAGGCTTGTTTATTTTTTAAACTGAAACCTGTTTTAAGTTTACATTTATGTAGTTATTGCTCTATTATCTGACCTCATTAATACTATTATAATCCGTTACTTTGCCCTGCAAACTACTTCCCTCATTTTAATAATAAAATTTGATATGAAATCAATTTTTGTGATCTCGAAATAAATTATTAAAATAAGCTATTAAAATTAATTCCAATGTGCCCTATTCCTTAACCATGCCCAATGCAGCTCGACTTGAATGATTCAATGAGAATCGGTCAATCCTACTCGGCTAAGATTATTGGCATAACTAAAATCAATTTACTACACCAATGTAAACCCAACTCCAGAGTATACAGAAGACAAAATGTACCCGGACATCCAGCTAGCAAGTCCCTGAAGTATGGACAACGCGCGGACAAAAGAGCCCTATGAACGGGGAAGCAGGCTCCTCGGTAGACGAGATCCACGTCGGAACAATGTTTGTAATCGTACAGCTTCGACAAATCTTGTTTGTACGTGGCAGCCGGTGGTCTGGCTAATTCGGCTTGGACATGGAGATCCTTTAACGCGGCCAACGCCTCGTATTCTTCCAAGAGAGCGGTCGCTTCCAAGTGGCTCCAGGTTGATACCAGATCTCGGATAATCCTACCATGGTCGCAAGCCTTCGAAGAACGACGCCTTCGAATGAATTTCTTCCTCAATGTCGCGAACCCCGTCATTTTCTTCTTCTTTTCCCTGTAAAAATTCCAACAGGCTATTCAGCATCGGGTTCGACTTTATCAATTTCATGATCTAAAGATCAAAGACACGTTAAGACTCTGATACGTTTAATGAAAGTGTATCATTTAGAGATCTAGGGGATAGAAGAGACGACGAGTACACAAGATAAAGTCTGACGGTAAATATTGAAATACCTGATAGCAATGCCATGTTGATCAGGAGGATTACCGGAGGATGAGAGTCTAGCTGCTTGGACCGAATCTCCACCTACATTGGTGATGCTTGACGATGCAGAAGCACCCATTCTATGTATCATGTACGAAGCATCTCCGCGCCGTCTTTTAACGAACCAGCAATCCCTTTTATCGGAATTATCTGCCTCCTTTGGTCGTCTACGTTGCAATACACACGGTGTCAAAATTCGGAATACATTCATTGCTCACCCAGACGACACAGCCTGTAATCATCGTGCATCAATTATATAAAACGAATCCAATTTAATCGGTCTGTAAAACGCGTTAAACAACGTTCGATAATTTTTCAACGATTAAACTGAATTCGATTGTACAATTTTATCGGGATATTATTTTACACAAACGAATATAACGAACGAAAAACTGAACGTCCAAATTGGGGGACCAAAAGAGCCAAAACGAACAATCCTCGAGGGGATAATTAAATAACTCGCATGCAATTCGATTCTATATTCGCCAGGATGGAAGAAGAAAATTTATTTGGCGAAAATTAAACAGTTTACCACGAGTGTACTACTTTAACGAGCTATTTTCGCGCCTCTACGTTTCGTGGGTTTAAACACCCACCGTTTCGTTGAACGGTATTTTTCTGCGCAAAGTGTTTCGCAAACGGCGAAAATGATTTTTACGTAAAAATAAACGAAAGTTACCGATCGCATCTGAAACTTTCACTTTAGCCAACGTACGATATTTACC
Organism: Osmia bicornis bicornis; assembly: GCF_907164935.1. Taxonomy (NCBI): domain Eukaryota; kingdom Metazoa; phylum Arthropoda; class Insecta; order Hymenoptera; family Megachilidae; genus Osmia; species Osmia bicornis. The sequence goes on from NC_060223.1 coordinate 5,533,422, forward strand.
TAGAAAGTGTACTGCATTGATTCTGAAGCGCCTTTTAAACGGATACGTTTCAATTGTTGAAACTTTTTTCACCCATTTCCAACGATATTATCGAGGCTTGAAAGGAAGAAATTTTATCAAATTGATCACATGTTCATTAAATTATTATTAATGATCTTATATGGACTACGTCAGGCTGCTCCAACTAATGATTTCTTTACAGAGCTCTTCGATTCTCTGATCTAAGCGGAAGCTATAAATAAGCACTAATTTCTATTTAAGAAAAAAAAAAAGAGTTCTTGCAGACGAGTGTAGCTAAACAAACGCTTTTGCGTGATTCAACAGCAGAAAAATGATAACAGTGATTTATGTCTGACCTGCTCTGAAAGATTTTTTTATCACTGAAAGTCGCAAGCGTAATAGTGGAACTTTAAGGCACGATGTGTTCAAGGAAAACTGACTATAATAAAGAAATATAAAGGTTGAAGGTTTTATTACAGGAACATTATCAATGTACGCTTAAAATAATCTATTACACGCAGACATCTTCATAGAAATAACAGAAGCGATACTAGCAAACATAATTCTAAGGACAAAAATAATACAGAATAACAAAATTATTTTAAAACAATCATAAATCAAATAATAATCAGCAGATATGAATATACTGAACATATGATGCATAGATATATATATATATATGTATAGTATTCTTCAGATATATTTGCACCAGAAAATGAAACACTCATAAGAAGCACAACCAAATTTAATTGCACAACAACACTATTCGCAAAATCCACTAAAAATCACTAATCCTACAAGGGAAAAGAAATAAAGAGCACAGCATCCAGCAACTCCATTACAAAACAGCTCGGACAACTGACAGCAACACATCAATAGGTCAATAGTAGTCAGCTGAGCTATGATTGCGATCGCGTTACGTAGTTAACACTGCGTGTGACGTATGCCTGGCGAAGTTCAATCACCTTCGCGATTACGCGGGGAAGGAATAGAGAAAAATAAATGAAAACAAACGAGACGTGTATCTAATAACGAGCGTGCAGGTACGTGTACGATAAAACCGAGATGCATGATCGACGAGCGAGCCGCGGTTTGATACCGAGGCATCGAGATGATCCAGGATGCGCAATCTGTTTCGTTACCTGGATATCTCGGCTACACACGTTCCGTCCATTATTTCCATTCTCTCCGGACATCCTTCGATTCAAACTGGCACGAGTAATCATCACAAAGCGCGACGGCCATGTTTATACTCGTCAGCTTTAGTCTGCATGTAAATAAAACTTGGTCACGGCACTATGCGTACGATCCGTAACCCCTTTACCTCCATATCGTCGAAACTTGCGAAAGGAAAAAAAAGCTCTACGACGAACAACTGTTCAGCCACGTTAAGTAAATAGAGCCGTGCAAACGACGATGCATAATTGCGGTCGCAGCGAACCGTCTGGTCGTAGGAAAACAAACCCCGACGGTGGTAGACATACTAACTGCCAACGGATCGAAGATAAATGAAACGAAAATAACGGGAAACGTTAAAAATAGCGTGTGAAATAGTTCGTTTATATTTCGCGAAGGTTTCACAGATAAGAGTATCAATTAAAGGGATATAAACAGCGACGAAATTTTTCTATAACACGACAAGATTTATATGTTATATAGATTTCGGTCTGATCATGCGCGAATACACACAATTCAAGAATTCATGTAACCAATCTCGTACTAGTTTCGAATGATAAAGAGGTTAGGTTTACTGATCGCTGATAGAAATGAGAAAAATTTCTTCGATGTTGCTGAACAATGACGAGTTCTTTTTTGTTTAAACAAATTGCATGACCAAAACGATTGTTCGGAACTGTTATCCTGCGTTTCTATGGAACTAATAAATTCTTTGCCCTAAAGGTGGAGCCACAATGAAGACGCTCGAGGCGTCATCTGCATACGAGAAACATCGCGTTGGAACTAAATCTGTTTGGAACTTGGTAAGAATGGATTGGTAAAGCTGGTAGTACACAGGTCGGGATTCAATCGTGTATGATCGTATATTAAAAAACGGGAGGGAAAGTGAGAGGTACGCGTGTTGAGCTGTTCAACTTCGACAAGAGTATTGAATAGAATTTCGATTTTCGATTGTACAGATCCGTGGAGAGAGTACTACCGATTTGTAAGATGCAGTGAGTTTCAAATTATTTCTCGTTGAATCATCATAAATGCGCGTAAAGTGAACGATGTTTTTCTCTCTGTCAAGTAGCTGTCACTTTCAATTTTGCAACAATCGTATATTCGACAATAGAATTACTTTTACGTGCACGTATTTATCGATTCGACAAACGTAATCTCCAACTTGCGATCCACAAATACATGCTCACTCGCGCGCATCGTATACGTTTTGTTTGCACACACTTTTGTTTTCGTTTTCGTTGTGTCGCGTGATGTCACATACACGTACAGCTGTTAAAGCGTATTGTGGCGGATTTGGCGCGCTCGATTATTTTACAACTTGCCGTCCTTCTAAATGTATTTCAAGTTTGCCAAACCTTGAAACCTGCATAAATATGAATTAATCCCAGAACGAGAAAATGATCTATATACTCTAAGATTGACGCGATCTGAAAGTATTGAATCAATCCTGACGCAATATCGCTATATATTGATCCAATATAGAAAACGATGTTAATAACAATATAAAATAATTATTTATAAATTTTTTAATTGATAATTATTGATTCTAGATAATCTAAATGCGCTACTGTTTTCTTTCTAAAGTGATTCCTAAAATATTAATTTTTTAAGTTAAAAAAAAAATTTTGCAATCTGCAATACGTGTAATTTATAATATTTGAATATGATGTAATGCTATTGCAAAACACGCGATTAATGAACTAGATTTCATTCAGAATTGTTGGCTACAATAGCAGAAAAATATTGCTACTTTTAATAGTCTGAGCTTTCAAAATAGCTTTTGTTTATATGCATTATAATTCATATATTATTAGTTGCTCTGATTGCTTGAAACAATTATCGATACTTCTAACTGTTTGCAGATATGGAGTCTTTCTTCGAATTGTTTGATCCAAATAATGGTAAGAACACGAGAAAGGAATCTTGGAATGACTCAGAAAATGAAGGGAATGGGATATCTGATTGTGAAAATTCGAGCATCGAGGATGATCAGGAAGAAAGACTACCACCGGAACCTGAAGAGGGCAACATTGAATATAAGCTAAAGTTGATCAACCCGTCCAGTCAGAAATTTGAACATCTTGTAACGCAAATGAAATGGAGACTTAGGGAGGGTCATGGGGAAGCTATTTACCAAATTGGTAATTAAACAAATTTCCCTAAATCATTGTAGATGTATTCCAGTGATGTTAATAGAAACTTGATCTGTTCTCAGGTGTAGAGGACAATGGAAAGTTAACAGGCTTAACAAGGGAAGATATGAAAGCATCTCTAAAAACCCTAAACGATATGGCAGCTAGATTAGGTGCTACCACAAGTATATTGCGTGAAAGGCTTGCCAATTCTAAAAATAAAGACATGTCCACGCACGGTAATAGCAAAGAAGAAAGGCGGGTAGCCGAGGTCTTAGTGAGAAAGTTAAGAAAAGGAGACAGGGAGGATCAGGATAGTATAATTGATTTAAGGCTCGCTGTCACTGGTGCGCAGGATGCTGGAAAGTCAACTCTCTTAGGTGAGAGGATTAGCAGAGGACATTTAAGGTAGAGAAATATACTTAGAGTTTACTCTGCTATACCCATTGTTTGTCCATTTCATACGATTCCAAGTAAAACACGAATTTTAATGCATCCACGATTCTACGCAGGTGTATTAACCCAGGGTGAATTAGATAACGGTAGAGGAAGAGCGAGACTCAACATGTTGCGGCACCTGCATGAGATAAAAACGGGTCGTACGTCATCGATATCGCACGAAATTATTGGCTTTGATAACGACGGACACGTATTGAACTATGCGGAAATGGCAACTGCCGAAGAGATATGCGAGCACGCCTCGAAAGTAGTCACGTTTATAGATCTAGCTGGGCATAGGAAATATTTGAGGACAACTGTACTCGGACTCACAGGTATAAGAATCAGAATTATCTGAACAGATTAAAAAATTTGCCGACCCTTCGAGATTGATATACAACTCCATCCTTTAGGATATTCACCTCATCACGTGATGCTAGTCGTAGCACCCCCCATGAACGAGGCGTCACAGGAACATATGGCTCTGTGCCTCACACTGGGACTTCCATTCTTCGTAGTTGTAAACAAAATCGACCTTGGCTTTTATAGTATTCCAGAAACAATAAATCAATTAGAGAATGCTATTAACGCGCAGGGATATTCTAAGCAACTGGTGACGTACAATAATAGTCAAATGACGTGGGATTACGAGTCGAATATAGTACCAGTCTTTAACGTCAGCTGTGTTACCGGGGAGGGTTTAGAAAATCTGACAAACTTCATCAAGAATTTATCACCGCATGATGTGAATTCTATAGAGTCAGATTCCGAATCCTGTTTATTTCAAATTGATGAAACATTCAGGTATATACGCACAAAATAATCAATTAATCTTCTTTAGGTATTTTATAAATACAACGTGCTTTGTTTTATAGGGTGGCAGGTTTGAACGAGCCCGTTTTAGGAGGATTACTCGTGAAAGGAGCAATCGCTCCTGGTACCCGACTGTTAGTCGGACCTCTACCAGATGGTGAATTTAGTCCAGTCAAAGTCGTCAGTCTGCATCGTAATAAGGCTCCATGTTGTTTAGTAAGAGCCTCACAGAGTGCTAGTTTAACCCTAGCACCACCGACGAACCGAAGTCCCCCCTTACCTCATCTTCGACCTGGGATGGTTTTAGTCTCTGTATGGGACCACCCACATGCAACACTTTTCTTCCAAGTGCGTCTCAATATTTTCACGTTCTTTTTGAAATACATTAACCCTTTCGCTGCCATGCGAATTTTTGAACTTACACCAATGAGCCACGATACAAATTTCATATTAAAAATTTTATAATGGCAAAGAACTGCGAAATATATTAAAATAACAGTACAATCTTGCCAATAGCACATTTTTCTTAGTGGTGGCCCCGTGACGCAGTTTATTAAATTCATGGTGGTCACCGGTGTCCACCATGGCCCAAATGAAAAGACAAGCGCCGGGTCCCATGGGACCACCGTGGCAGCGAAAGGGTTAACCATGAAACAAATCAGTAATTGATATTTTATTAACTTTCTTAGGCAACTGTGTTAATAGTGTATCACGCAACCGCAATATACTCTGGATTTCAAACAACTGTACACATAGGGAATGTGAGGCAGACGTGTATCATTAAAGGGATAATGGATGCTAAAGACAGAGGCTTGCAAACAAACGACACAGCATCCGTGCTGTTTAGGTTTGTTAATCATCCGGAATACCTGCACGTTGGTATGCGACTTCTGTTGCGAGAGGGTCGCACTAAGGGGATCGGTAAAATCACACAGATATTTCCTCTAATTGGTCAACAGAACAGTATGCAATAAACCTGATAAACTTTTGTGTGTAAAAAGTATTGCAAATTGTTTGCAAAGGAAAATTTACTTGTCGCGTGCCTAGTATAAGTATCTTTTGAAGACTTTATCTTTATAGAATACAAGAAAATAGTACTTTTTTTTTTACCAGGTCTTCGATAGATTTTATAGTTTTTTGAATGAAAAAACAAGATGGAGTTTTTTGTTGGTTTTCTGTACGTGTATATTATTTTAGTTTTCTGTACTTTTGCGACAAAGATTTTTTTACTTGGAAAAGCGAAGGGTTAGGCGACCTGGATAGTTTCATGTCTTTATTATTAGAGGATATATTTTGGGCTGTTAAGAATTGCAACCCAATAGACGAGGCAATACAAAACGAATGAAATACACAATAAATACTTCGGGTACGTGAAAGGCAAAGAGATTCTAAAGAGAGAATGGTCTAACGATCGTAAATCTCATTGACATTCATCACCGTACCTTCTATTATAGTCTTTATGACCATTTTATTTCGTATTACGAAATGAATGAACGTTTTAAATGGTTGATGTCATCATTTTGCGTATGACGCTATAATTAAAAAATTCATTGTGAGAACAATCATTATAATAATGTAATGTTTCTCTGTCAGATTTAAATAAATTTATCCTTGAGTTTCTGCTAATGTCGTTTGAAAAAGAGAAAGAAAAACATGAAAAAATGAAGAATATATTTAAAATCGATTAACACAAGATAAATATTTTCGTAGTTATTATTATCAAATAATAATGATGCCGAATGTAATATTATTTAGTTTGTAAGATTTTTCAGAGAGAAAACGAAAAGAAAAATCTATGTAAGACGGTTGTATTTGCGAACTACTTAGAATTATATCTCTTTCAATATCATCCAAAGATACATATCGCGTAAAACGTTTAACGTTCAGTTATGTAAATTATTATACAGCCGTCCTCGAGAGAAGAAAAAAAGGAATTTGATTTATTTATGTTAAATCTGGATTGTACCGATTCATTATAAACTGTAAAATACCTTGAATAAAACAGAACGAAAAGAAACATTCTCTTCTTTTTCTTAGTTATGCCTTTTCATTGATCCATGTAATATGAATTAGAGAGAAAGATTTTATCAGACGTTGATAAGTTAAAAAATAAAACATATATTTATTTATCGCGATTAATAAAAAATAATTCTTAGAATAACTTAATACAGCACTATCTATACCTAGATGCAACTGAATGCAACGTTCAAGCACTTAGAGCACTATACGACAGCATTTAATTCTCTGAAAATACTGTTTAGTTAGGAATACATATTTATCATCTATAAATTCTTACAGCACGCGATTATGCTCGTATTTGACAAGCATTGCTAAGGAAAACGATAGAAGTAAATTGTACCAGGAACATACCTCTGCCATCGACCTCCTATCCAATGCAAGAGGAAGACTGCATTGTTCTACTCCCAGGAAACAGGTCTCGTTTAACCCATTTTCATGTAATTACTGGATGGATGGCCATCGATGGAAACAAATGCAAGTTGAGCGAGAAGCTGTGATAAATGGTATCGATTAAAAAGCTAAGGTTTCTGAATGCAATCACTGCCTCGAGCAGCAATAATCCAACTGCTTGTCTTATCACGAATGTTCACATTGCAGGTTTATTAGCAGAATAATTTGGAGTAGGAGTGTTCAGAGTGCCCCAGAAGAGCACGAGCCTCGTAGGATGGTGCCTGATGAAGAAAATAAATGGTCTGTCAGCTATCAGCCTTTTCTGACTTCCATCGCGTTCCAGAACCACCGCAGTCGTGGCTGCAGCCTCTGTACCCTTCTCAGTGATATCAATCTCTACTTTATGTAACACGTTGGAGGCAAACAGATGAGGATTCACCAGATTGGCGCTATTTCTTAGCTTATCCAAACCGAATGATGGGAAATTCTTTTGCTTCACAAACTCTAGAAAGTCCTGATCAATTGGCCTGCTCTGTCGCCTGCTCCTCTCTTTCTGTACTTTCTCCTGGAAACGGTACTTGTTCCCCTCGAGGTTTACAAATTTTGTGCCATTATTTAATTCAGATCCCTCCACCGAGTAAGAGTTTTCGTTTGTAGATTTTAACGTTTGTTGGCTTTTAGACTGACGACGACCACGGGACTTTTTGATGCTGAACCCATTGGCCCATTGTTCCACGGTGAAACCACGGGCGTTATCCTCGTATGTGAAGTAATTTCGTTTCACCAAGTGGCCCATGTTTCCTTCACCACCGCGAGAGAAAATCAGCACGTCGTTGGTGCTCGGTGGTACGTTTTGAGGGATCGTGTTGCTCTTGCCTGGACGAGAAGGAGTAGTCATCGTAGGACCTGCGGGCATTGGTTGAGTTTCCGGGACGGCACCGAATCCTTGAGACATCAGACTCAAGTCTGCAGTCATTGGATCGAACAAGGAAGTCAGACCCATAGCAGCAAGGGTTGTTCTTAATTCTAGGCTACTGGTCAACTTCATTCGAGGTAGACCGATGATGCAGGTCTCGTTCTTCATGTTACCGATCAGTCTTTCGATTATGTCAACTGTTAGCTGATTTTTGAAATTTCGCAGTGCCTTTGCACCCTTGGCCGTTGGGAGAAGAACATACATGGAGATCTAAGAGAAATTGGAAACAAAACAATTGCTAGGAGATGCTAGAAGAATTTCATTTTCTTTGGTAATGCTATGTTAATTTGCTAGGATTTCACTGTAATTAATTCAGTTACTCACTTCATGTCCTTTGTAAGGTAGGCCCAGAATCTTCACACCCAATTTCTTGTCTTCATAGAAGGGGAACTGGCCTCCATTGTACATCATATCAACTTCAATAGGTTCATTAGGTTCAACGAAGAATTGTTTTCTAAATGAACAAAAATGATGTAAGTGAAATGTCTATACCTACTTTGACAATATCAATACAATTCAAATAAACCTTTATTTTCTTTTAAGGAAAAGAATACGAACCTTCTGGTGGTCTTATCCAAGAAGTGTTGATTCCACTCTCCATTGAAATAAAGCGCTGACAAGAGGATGACGGTAGTTTCCGGTCCTGGTACATCATTCAGGATGCTCGTGATTTTCCCCATAGTTTTCTCTTTTACCCATGCGTTTATCGTCTGTTGGGCTAATCTCCCGTTTCTGATGAAGTCTGTGTTTATCACTTCGTTCTGGTACACGTTCGTACTGAGAGCCTTAAACTGCGACCGTATTGGATATCCATCCTGCACATACGAGGCGGTAGCAAAATCTACACGAGGCCCAGAACTTCCCGCTATCTTGCTATGAAGTTGGGTCAACAGTATGCCAAACATCTGATGAACGATCTCAGAATTTCTCGATATATCCACGCCAGACTCCAGTCCAAGGACTCTGGACACTTCGTCGAAGGTTCTGCCGGCAGAACCTGCCAGGACTATCGCCAACGTCACCGTCAGACTAATTGGCGAGAAAACGATATTGTCTCGTTGATCGATCAAGGATGTGCCTCGGGTTCTGTAGATCTCCCTTTCCATATCCAGAGCGAATTTCAACACTCCGTTAACTATTATGTCGTTCACCTGGAATTGTTTAAAAGAAGAAATGATAAATTTATACATCCATCATTTGTGACACAAGAAACTATATACAGTTGTTAAATAGTTATGTACTTAAAAATGAATTTCTGTGATTCTTATGCAACACCAAGAAGAGATGAGTTGTTAACAACCAATTAACACCTTTCACTAGACATTCTCAGCATTTTTGGTACTCACATGATCGCTCCATTCCTGCAACGCGTTTTCAGAGAATGTTGAAACTACTGGAGGCGATGAGATTACTTGTGCTGGTCCAGAACCCAAATTACTCGGTGGTAATCTAGGAACTTGTGCTTGCGGCTGTCTAGTGCTATATGGATAGGGAGCTGCTACTTTTCTGTTAGACGAAGGATTCATTTTACTATTTAGGGGTGTAGAAGGAAAAGGAGGAACAGTTGTTGTCCTTGTTAAGATGGAGTCATCAGGATATATCAGCTGAGCGTAACTGCAGGCCAACAGGCCCAGGAACATCAGTGTAGTCGTCATTTCTGAAATCATAATAATGGTATTTTGTCAGTGTACTTAATTTTTATCATTGTTTATCTATCCATTAATCGGTGGAATTAAAAGCGTAAAATTGATAAAGGTTGACTTTCAATTTCTTATCTTCTTCCAAAGCCTAATACAAATATTTTGACTATTTCAAAAAACTGTGTATCCAAAAATTATAAATTGGATTCTACAGCAATAATACTAATTTTTTTTAGATTTAAAAAATTAATCTGATGATTCGAGCTCGTGGCACTTGTTTTTTTGCAAAATATAACGCGTCAACTTGAACAGTATTACGTTCAATCATTTACATATTACGTTTAATTATTATGTCAATATTTGTTCAACCGTTTCGTCGATCCTCGAACGTGTACCGTTTGCTCGTCTGTGTGAATTTATTAAAAATATGGAAAGAAGGAAGCAAAAGATACGCTCGATAAAACGGGACATTGTTTGATAAAAAAGCTTCATCGTTGCTTTTAATTAATCGTTTTCCGGTAACGATACGCAGTGTCTGGGGTCTTTATTATCTTACTTTTGTGGGGAACACATGGCCGTATGAAATCTATTATTTTGCATACGTTATTGCGATTTTTTATGCGGGTTACTATCTCTATAAAGTTAGACGAATCGATTAATTTTTACCAGTGAAATTTATTTTTTTTTATTTTTCGAGGATGCTTTTGTTCTACGGTAGTGAATCAACTTTGCATTTCTTTGTTGTACACTCTATCGGAATATCAATTAATGGCAAGATACGTTCGGCCTTCGGAATTGACCTCCGTTTTCGAGGGCATTTAAATACACGCCTCCCGTAAATGACTTCCTTTTGCAATTAAGAGAATTAATTTAGTTCGTCACATCGAAAATAGGAATCCTCTTGGACATAATGTCCATTTCTGGTAAATTTATTCTTTTAATAAACATAGTGTGCATATGCTTTTATTAATTAAACTTTCAATTTCATTACTTATGACTACATATACTTGATAAATTAGTATGTGCATGCACATTACATTCACTAAATTAACACGCGTATGTTTAATGATTTTACCAGGTAATAAATAAAATTAATTTCCAAACTTTTACGCAACGGTAATCATCATCAAATTTTTTTCAATACCATGAAAAAAATATATTTTCATACAGGACACCTTCTTCGAGGCTTTAACTATCCTCGAAGAAAATAACGACGTGGATAATTATTATAATCACCAACGATTGTGAAAGTAATGACGTTAATTATCGATCGAAGACAATCATAATGTATTCTTTTTCTTCTTGTTCAATGAACACGAAGAATGGGTGCCTAACAACCTTACGTTACCGTGAAATTATTTGCTCGCATCATTAAATGATGAGAGACGAAGATCTACCAGTGTCGATCCAGTGGGAAAACCCATGTCGCCCGGAATTGACTCGAAGATTAAATGAGAATGCACACGATGTTTGCGACTGTTTAAGGTGCATCAAACGAAGCACGGATACGTCGTAAAGTCGTGTTAACGAGCAGGAAGAATATTTATGGGTAAAACAAATGTCTTACAGCTGCGATGAAACGTCATTGGAAATGATAAATATGATCAATTGCGAGTGTAAGATGGAGATCTAGGACACAGTTGATCAATTTCAGGATTAAAATTTCTGGAACTTCTAGGGCTATCAAGAATCTTAGAGCCTTTTGGTTAAAAATTTGAAATTTATTTTTAAACAATGTCCTCCAATATTTTTAGAGATAATAAATGGAAGGGTTGAAGGGAGGATCATTAGAGCCCCTTTAGATCTCCCCTTGATCCAACGCTACTTGGATGTTATTTCTGGAACTTGAGGGTATTAGGTAATAGGGATCTAGGGCTATCGAGAATCTTAGTCTTTTGATTAAAAATTTGAAATTTATTTTTAAAAAATTTCCTTCAATATTTTTAGAGATAGTAAATAGAAGGGTTGAAAGGAGGATCATTAGAGCCCCTCTAGATCTCCCCTTGATCCAACGCTGCTTGGATGTTAATAAACTAACTATGAAAATAAATAATTTTCAATAAATCACCATGAGAATTTCTCCAAATTTCGATGGATTCTCTGTGACCCAGTTTGCAGAGTTCAATGATCCCCGATAAAAACAATATCTCAAGACACCTTAATTGGAAATTCCACCTTCGAGATGCAAGTTCCGAGACGTTTCCTAGATCCCTAACGGTATTTCGTTCAAGGTAAGGCCTCAAGACACAAGAAAGACAATACACAATAATTAATTAAAAAATCCTATGGTGAGTCAGGATGAGTCTAGTTACTATAAATTCGAATAAGGAAAAAGAACCATCGATTCCTAGAATCCTTCAACAAAAATTAACGAACGCGTCTGCATACAGGAATTTCTTCAAGACTACAAGCTCGATGACCCTGCATAATTAATCATCGTAGCTATTCAGCAATGATCTGCGAACAGGATTCACATGTTTCTCGAGGATAGTAGAAAATAAAACAAGTAATTAAATGGATCCTCGAGGCATTTTATTAAAACTGACGTATGTAATGACCTTATCACGAGCTGTCATCGAAAGGATCTTGCTAGATCAAAGAATCCATCCCGCGGATAAATATAGTCACCACTTTCAATGATTACTCATCGAAGAACAATTTACTGGAAAATTATGTATGTAGAGGAAAGAGTATTTTACGCTTTGAAATAATCATCGTTGAAAGATAAACAATTGAATGGTTCCAAATTATGCTGCCATTAGGTGCGTCACCCTTCGATCGAAACGAGTAACAATCGTGATTACGTGTTTCCTAGCTGAAAATTACGATTGTCGTTGAAACGAGGGGAATCGAAGTGAGGAACACCCACCTAAAACTGGTTCCACGATTTTGCGTAATTCACGGCCGAAATTTGCATTAACACTACGTAAATTGCATCTACATATACTGGTACATTGACATTGTTCCATGATTTCAGAAAAAAAAGAAAAACAAAGCTGTCACCAATATTCTTGAATCAAAATCTACAAAATGGATTTCGGATTTCTTATTTTAAATTAAAGAAACGATTCGAATGCACAGTGATTTCTCTTAAGCTAAGAAGTCATTGCATATGCAAATTTATTTTCCATCGTGCGTTCGTTTATTATTCCAATTTATTTTCAATTTCGAAGCAATTATAATACCGGTTGTTCTACTATTGAAAGTGCCTATTCGAATAGATGAGTCACTATTAATAAACAACAAAATTAATTTTCGATATTTCAAAATGGCATTCAAAGCTCCGTTGATCAGCAAGATTTTAATCAAACCCGCAGGATCAAAGCGATTATAAATTGATTACAATCATCGTGGCGCTTTAAAATTCCTCTCCTCTCCGACACAATCCGCACGATCACGTCTGGTTTACCTTTTTCAGCCTGATCTTCTCGCGTGGCTAATCACGTTCAGGTGTATTTTTTAAATACCGCGTCCAAGGATGCGTCTTCGTTGCAGCCTGCGCACGAAGTTTAGAGTTCACGGTGCTCGTTCACAGCATCGTCCGAGAGGAATCGAACACTATAGCGATGATCACCGATCGAGGATCTTCGTGTAAAATGCACAATGTGAACCGGCAAGAATGATCGAGACTCGGGACCGTGGTTCGTATCGATCAACAGTCACGACTCGACTGACTCACTCTGGCCTCGGTTGTGCTCTGTTGTATTTACCGGATTTCTCTCCACCACTTCCCCGTACGACGATCATCCGGGTCGTGTACGAAAGCGATGTTATACAGGTCGCATCGCGGACCTCGCGATACACTATCTCTAGCCACTAATCAATTTGAGTCACTTTGGATTTTACGGGGTGTCTCCGTTGATGTAATTAAGACGTCTGGATGGGATTAGCCGAGTGTCAAATATTGGCATTGGTATAATTCAGATTCTTTTTTTAGCGTGGGCCAGTAAAAATGGTGGAATTATGGCAATTAATTACACTAATGAGAATTGCCTAATTTGAATATTATCTTTAGTCATAATTTTTTGTAATAAAAATATTGTTTATTTTCTTCCAAATTCTTTTTTACTTATTTGAATAATTTTTGATGATGTGGGTGGAAAGAATAAGCAGGACTGGATTAAGATTTCTGGGGTCCAGGGCTATTAAATTTTCAAGAGCCTCATTGAAATTTTTGCCTTTTCAATGGTAAAATTGAAATTTATTCTAAATAAAATGAAATAACATTTAATTACTCAATGGAAGGCTTATAATGGCCCCCCTTAAACCTTCCTCTAGCTCTGGGAACAGACCCCCTTGGACCCTTGTCTAATTGATTAATAATAATATTTAGAGCAGACTATAAATGACCAAATATGGTCTGTCTACTGAGGAAAATTCACGTGAAACATTGATCGACGGGTTTTCCGGCTTCGAGGGTTTCAAGAACCAAAAGATTTGTGGATCATTGTTTGACTTGTAGTCGGATATCGGTAACTTCCGGCGAACACATCGGATGTTTGTTTCTTCAACATTTACAAAAATCCTTTCAACTTTTTTACCGGTTTTCAAGCACCGTTGACAAGTCGATTGCATGTAACATCTGCTGAATGATGATACATATTCCTTTAATGGATAACGAGGAAGGGTAGGAAGACGAATTGCGGGTTTTCCCGTTCTTAGGACAAGGGGTCAACGATGTGCAATTAATTGTAGATTTACTTCGCACTTGGAATTCCTTGATTACACTTTATCGAGACACATACGCGTATTTTGCATGCAAACATTGCGACGGTGAAAACGATCACGTATGATGTAATACATTATAATGATTACTGAAAAAAACAGTGATTCATTTTGTAATCAATTATTGTCAAAATAAAACTTTCCTCCAAATGAAATATTTGGATAATAATAAAGATATTGAAAAACAGATTTCAGTTGGAGTCAATGGATTTTTCCAGGGAAACCCTGGGATTTAGGATCAAGAAATACCTAATCACAGAAGTGATTCTATGGAATTCAAATGAATTTTCAATTTCTATTTAATCCTTGCTACGTTGTTCAAAATAATTAGAGAATTAATTGAAATAATTGAAACATTATTAATAACTGAATTTCGATTAATAAATTCTCGGGATCAATCACTGTTTGAGTTTGATAGATATATTATCAGCTACTTCTAAGGTATAGATACAAATTGTTTGTAATAGTTGACGCATTCGACAAGAATAGTAAAAATCTAGGTTTTCCCGAGGGTGGCTGTTGGGAGAAGGGTTTAAGGAGGAATTGCACTATCATCCAGTAACGACGAATAAATTCCTGAGCTGTACACTCATGTTACCATAAATTTATCAGATAACATCTACTGAATTGAAGAGGGATTTGTTTGAACAATGACATATCTAAAAAACCACTTAACTTTCAGGATGAATGAATTTCTTAGAACGATGCATTTCGAAAATTTTTATTTTTGCTGACGAATCGAATTTGAACTTTGCGTGGAGATGATGCCAACTTACGAAATTGAATTAAAATAAATGAAACTGATTTAAATATTTTATAATGACACTGTTGCAATAGTTTCATAGGATAAAAATAGAATTGCACTTTGTGAACATATGGTTCTAGGCATCGAAATAAAAAAGTAAAAAGGGAACTGATGGCAGAAAGATAAACATTATTGTAGCATTTAACACACGCCAGCCCAGGACCGGATTAAGATTTCTAGGGCCTTTGGTTCAAAAATGGAAATTAATTCTAAATAAAATAGTATTTAATTGTGAAGAAAATAGACAACAATATTTTTTAAAATAATGAATGAAAGGTTTAGAAGGAAGTCCCTTGGAAAATGGGACCTAGCTCTACAAACCCTTTGAGGACACCCTTGGATGATAATCTTAATTCAAAAATTAAATAATACTTAATCCTGAAGAAAATAGACAACAATATTTTTTGACATAGTAAATGAAAAATTTAGAAGGAAGCCCCTTGGAAAATGGGGCCCAGAATTATAGCCCCCCTTGATCCGGCGCTAAGTCAGCCCCGTAAAAGTTCCCTATCTTCATCAAACATAGAACATGCCACAATTGCAAACGTTCGATAAACCTGCAACATTAATTCATTCCGGACACAATGATCGAATCATCCTCAAACAGAACGTTCAGTCCAATCACCGTGTAATAAAAGTGATAAGGATCAACGGTGGCCGAAGAAAGATCCTGCTGACAATGTAGATATAAATGGAAAATCGATTAATCGCCTGCTTTCCATGAAACTGCGTGGTCTAATGCTAACGACAAGTATGCAAATGAATGTTTTTCCAGCATTGTTTCCTTGAATTTCAAGAATTTCAGATCTCGATTTTTCCTTTGCTTTATTTGAATTTCAACGTTTATTTTGAAAGCGTCGTATCGACGAACATCCAATTGAATTTTAAACCAGTGGCTTTGTAATATTTCGTCTTTCAGAGAAACATAGACGAGAAAAATTATTTTTGATGTTCCTTAAAAATATAAAGACCAATGAATTGAATATGGAACGATCGTTATTGTTTGCTCGCATGCTGTTTATTTTTTAATTATTATAGAGTTATATTTTAATGGGAAATTCTGGTGTAAGGGTTACAAACCAGAGAAAAATGCGATCACTTTTGCAGAAGGAAATAAAATGATGTACTATGGACAAACAATCGATGACGCAAAAGGAAAACCTATATCGCTAGAATAAAAGGCGTTCAACTCATGTAAATGAGTTGTTAATACCAATCTACCGCTTACATTACTTTGCATTTTCATCCAAACAAACACTTGGGAATACCGAATTGCAGTATTGTTACAGAATGCGTGACGACTTCGTTCTTCATTCAGAATCTTATCCATCAAAGTGGAATAATTTTAAATAATTCTTTGTGGCAGAATAACAACAGGGAATCTTAATAATTTATTCATTAAACGTAGGCGAAATGAATTGAAACCATTGCCGAATGTTATTTCAAAGATATTTGGGTCATTGAACAATTTCAGCATCGAAATTTTGATTATCAAAATAATCTATAATTAAATCATTAATCATTGCCAAATATTGTTCTGAAATATTTGGGTCATTAAGAAATTTCAGTTCTAGTATTTAAAATTAATTTAGAAGTATATATTCTAAAAATAATACATTAAATTTTATATATGACGAACAGTTAGATAGACTTCGTCTAATTTTGGAGAGAATTATTAAATATAAGTGAAGAAACTAACAAAATTTTGAAAAAAAAACTAACAGTAAATTTCCCCCTCCTTACTTTTGTTCTGGAAAGATGCGTACACCATCGATCCGTGTACTGATTGACGTTTCCCAGGGGGCACCTTTATAACCTCGCTTAGATCTACCCCCACCACGTACCCCTCTGGAGTGGGGGTAAAAGTCTATATATAAACACTATCAACTGCAGTGTGAAGTAATCTGCAAATTGTGGGCGGGGAAGGAGGGCTTCGCTCATGTAAACGAAAAATTATTAAATAATTATTAATAAATTTCATTTTTAAATGGTTAATATTTCAGTTATTGTTACCGTTAGTTTATTATCCGAATATTTAATGTTATTTCTGCAATTTCAGTTTCATCATCATCCTTTTTAACATCAAGAAAGGAAGATTTTGAGAGAAATCGAACGATGATGCAAGAGTTTTAAAAATAAAAAAAGATTTTTGGATATATTAATGATATTATATCGAATTATATTAGCAAAATTGTTATCTACTTTTGATAACATATCAGCAGAAATGATTAGGTTTTGAAATAGAAGAAATAGGATCAAAAATAAAATAAAAAATATGGCACCTTAGTCGTGTTGTTATCTAAACTAAATATTAAGTAAAATTGTTATATTTTAATGAAAAAAGTATTTCTGAATACTGCAGAAAACTTGTGGTTGATTTTCAAGTATACTTCCACCGCTTGCAGCTATCTTCACAGTGCTCCTTTTCATTCTTTTCATGAATGTCTGCCTTTAGGTGCGATAAATATACCACACTCTTGAATTTATTGATTTCTACAGCCGTGACACGATTGGACGAGGCGTTGTGCGTAGTGTTCCACAAAAGAATCGACCAATGAGCGTTCACCTTTTGTATGTATTGCCTGCGACGTGTATATTTAGAAGCGGAAACAGTGCTCAGTCTCCCATTTCCGTCTTCCCAGTGCCTGCCTGCCATTGCCGCTCTGCTTGCCGGGTCTTGCAGGGTAAGTTCATCTGGATATTCTTGCTTCTCGATTACAAGAATCTTTTCGTCATTTTCCACAGAATTATTATGCAAAAGGTTCATTTGCTCACACATTCGTTATAAATAGTTACTTTAACGGGATATTCTTGATTACAGGTGTAACTGGTACATCTGACATAGTTTCTCGAAAAAACTGAAGTTCGTTCCTGCATAACGGTTATTGTGTCAGCAGATTTTTCCGAATATTCATCAAGATGTATAACAACAGTTATTCCAATCATACCAGGTACGTTGCATTAATTCGTACCGTTTAAATTTTTAATATGTTAAGATGAAAAGCTGTTAGCTGATGAAATGGGAGAAACTTTTTTCATACATCATCATATCCGCCATTTTGTTCGTAAATCTTCTCCACTGCAGATATTGGATCATTTTATGCTTCTGATTAAAGATACGCTATTTGATAAAGAATGAAGATTTTATAATGTTTTGCCACTTTTAAATCTAATAAAATATAATTTATCTACTTTTTAAATAAATGAAATGCAAATGTCTCTGAACGGAATTAGAGACACGTAAAAAAAGTAAAATGGCGAAGCGATTATCCAATGGAAAGTTACTGACAGACCTAAAAATTGAAGCCTTAGCATTATTTAACTACTTTAAATGATATTGATTATTTTGATATTTTGCTGAGAAATATATGGACTATTGTTTTATTATTTATACCGTATATATTATTAACAAGAATAATTCAATAAATGCATATATGTATAGAGTGTGAGAGGTGGGAGAGTGTATGTGTATGTGGGAGAAGGGTGTGTACATGAGTACATGTATGTGTGTATAGTGTATACTTATGTATGCTTGCAGGTATGTACGTATATGATTGCTATCCTTTCCAATTTATTTAATCTTAAAATGTAAGAACATTTCATTAATTGTAAACTATTTTAATGCTAACATTAATCATTTCTATTCAAATTTAAAATGTTCCTCAGAGGAAGAGCATTTGTATCATCGTCATTCTAATCATTTTTGTACTCCTAATTAAGTATAAAACTTTAACATTTTATTGTAATATTGTTTCTTTAATAAATATGTTGATTTGATTTTATAGTAATGAATGTTTGTATGCTGACAGTTTGTCAACAGCATTTTCTGAAAACAGTTACAGACCTAGGGGGAACAGAGACTCTAACAGTCGTAATGGGAGTGGAACATTCTGGAATAGTCAACAACACACACAGAAGGATAAGACGCTTAAGAAGCAAGCTCAGAGGAGAACACCCGGAGATTCGTTGAAGAAGCCTAGTTGGGATTTAGCCAAATTACCCGTGATCGCTAAGAATTTATATATTCCACATATCAACGTCCTGAAACGTTCGATCGATGAGGTCACCAAATATCACATTGGCAAAGAAATCACAGTAAAAGGAAATAACACCCCGTCTCCGATTCAAGCATTCGAAGAAAGTAACTTCCCGGATTACGTAATGAAAGAAATTAGAAAACAAGGATTTGCTGAACCAACTGCTATTCAAGCACAGGGTTGGCCAATTGCGCTTAGTGGACGTGATTTAGTTGGAATTGCTCAAACAGGATCTGGAAAAACGTTAGCTGTACGTATTTAAGTTCATTATAATTGATACAATGAATATCCTTTTTTAGAAGAAAAAATAATATATGTTCTGAATACTTTTCAGTATATTTTACCAGCGACGGTACACATCAATAGTCAACCACAATTGAGCCGAGGAGACGGTCCGATTGTTTTAATTCTTGCTCCAACGAGGGAGTTGGCTCAGCAAATTCAATCCGTTGCCAGGGACTTCGGATCATCCTCGTGTATCCGTAACACTTGTATCTTCGGTGGTTCTCCGAAAGGGCCTCAGGCTCGCGACTTAGAGCGTGGCGTTGAAATATGCATCGCCACTCCCGGCAGACTGATCGATTTTCTCGAGAAGGGAACGACGAATCTGCGCAGGTGCACGTACCTTGTACTCGATGAGGCGGATAGAATGTTAGACATGGGATTCGAGCCGCAGATTCGTAAAATCATCGAACAAATAAGACCCGACAGGCAGGTGCTAATGTGGTCCGCGACGTGGCCCAAGGAAGTGCAGGCTCTAGCTGAAGACTTTCTGACAGACTACATTCAGATTAACATTGGTTCTCTGACATTGGCTGCAAATCACAACATACGTCAGATAATCGAGATTTGCCAGGAACACGAGAAGGAATCGAAGCTTTCGGGTTTGCTACGAGAAATCGGCAAAGACCGAGGAGGGAAAATGATCATTTTCGTTGAAACGAAGAAGAAAGTAGACGACATAACTAAAGCTATTAAACGGGAGGGTTGGTCGGCCATCTCTATTCACGGCGATAAGTCTCAACCTGAAAGGGATTACGTTTTGTCCGAGTTTAGGAACGGAAAGACGATGATACTCGTCGCCACCGACGTGGCTGCTCGCGGTTTGGACGTGGAGGACGTGAAATACGTGATCAACTTCGATTACCCTAACAGCTCTGAGGATTACATTCACAGAATAGGAAG
Source organism: Osmia bicornis bicornis (assembly GCF_907164935.1). Taxonomy (NCBI): domain Eukaryota; kingdom Metazoa; phylum Arthropoda; class Insecta; order Hymenoptera; family Megachilidae; genus Osmia; species Osmia bicornis. The sequence goes on from NC_060223.1 coordinate 5,553,761, forward strand.
GACCGGACGTTGTCAAAGTGCTGGCACCGCGTATGCGTACTTCACACCTAACAACGCAAGACAAGCGAAAGAATTGATCTCAGTTCTAGAGGAAGCTGGCCAAGTGATAAACCCGCAATTAGCAGATCTGGCAAACTCGATGAAGAATTCCTACGGCAAGGGTCGCCAACGCTGGAGTCACTCTCGCTCTAACAAAGATAACAATCCTGGAAGCCCGCGAAACAACAGTAGCCCGACGAATAATTGGCAAAATCAACATTCTCAAAGTATTCAACACAACGGCGTTAACGGGCAAGAAAGAACCGTTGCGCGCCAACAGAATGGATACCAGAACAGTCGTCAGAATAGTTTTCAGCCTAACTACCAACAACAGCAGCAACAACAACAACAACAGCAACAACAACAGCAACACCAGAGACAGCCTAATGCTTATACCACCAGTTGTCAGACTAGTAGCAGCTACCAAACTGGTTATCAGAATGCAAATATACCTAGATACCACGGGAGGACGGGAAGTTTTCAAGGGAACCGTTACCACAACCGTCAGAACACCTACAGTACCAACCAAACAGCTGGGGGACAGAACGTATACTCTATGCCACCTCCGTTCATGATGCCATCCGGTGGTCATACCGACTCTGGGATGCAAAGCCTTGTTAATAACAAATTCTTCCAGACAAATCGGCCACCGCCAAACACTGGAGCCTGCGCTTATCAATCGATGGGATACGGTCAGTTCCAAGCTGTGCCACCGTATAGTTACCCTTATCCGCCCACTCCAGTGCAGCAGTGACGCTTTTCAAAGAATAAGTCGGTAAGAGTGCAGGCTAAATAAGAGATCGAATTTTTTCTTTTTCTCCTGTCTAATATCGGACCCATTTAATATTTACGGTTTGTGTAGAGGATACAATTGGGTCTCCCTTTGAATATATACGTAACGTAATGTTTCTTCTTTTCTTTGTCGTTTATTATTTTCTGGAATGGTGCCGGTTCAACGGTTGGTATATGCAGAGCAAAATCGTTTGAGTTTATTCGTTCGTTGAACAAACACGAGTGACGGAGATGCCGGAAATGGTGTGTAGTATCGTTTTGCATCGGCCAAGTCAAGTACAATATTTCATTATTCGTTCTATAGGAAATGAAACAAAACCGAAAAAAAAAATGAAAAAAAAAAATGAAATTGATTGTTGCGCATTATTAAATCTTCGAGGCACATTCCAGTCGAGTTTTTTGAAGTAGTGGTAGTTGTTTAGCAATGATACATTGATATAATCGTTACTGGATGTAGAGTATGACCAGAAATGTAGGCTTTTAATAACCATAATTGGTCGTATCCCTAAGGAAACACACGTACACACACAACCACACATAAAGTGAATACACAAAGCAAACTAATTAATCTTTTTGCGATAACTATGTAAACGTCATTTAATGCTTTTCGAAATGCACGAAACGTATAGAAGGGGGGTGGGTTAAACGTTTTCATATTTGATAATTTATTTATATTTTGCATATATATATATATATACACACACATACGTATGTACAGGCAACGCTCTTCAAAATGTAAGGCCTTTTGCATAAAAATTAAGCCGTACCACCCGTTTTTTATATATATATAAAAAAAAAACAAAAGAAAAAAGAGCACACGACGTACGCCATCGTGTCGACGTCTGTTTTATAAACTGGACAGACGAAGGGTGAAAAAGGTATAATCTCATCAAAATTAGAGAACTTTGATGGAGGATATCCAGCATAATAATTATAGCGTACAAAAGAAATAAGAAAAAAAAAAAAGAAGTGAACAAAGCGAAGTACTTCGAGACTATGCCGGACACGCCAAGCCGGAATCGTTTCGAACGATTCTCTTGAAACCACCCGGGTAATGATCCCCGGGGCAGAGAGACGAGTAGAAGGGGTGAAAAACTTGGGCTCTAGGGGACAACTTAAAATTTAAGCATGTAGTCACAATGGCTGTGTACCTCGGCGCAAAGTTTGATACCTTATTTTTATAATATATATCGAAAGTAATTTGTTGTTAAACCAACGAATGATTATACGAAGAGAGAAAGAGGATAGAGCGAGAGAAAGATAACAAAAAAAGAAGAAACGCGAGTTAATAAGAGAAACATTGTTTGATGTTTATGCAATTGGCCACTGAGTGGTCTTGTCTTTGCGCGTCCATGTCAAAATGGGTGTATATTTTGGTGAAAACGCGCATTGCTGGCCGCGATCGAACGAATTTCAGTTCTTGTATGTACCTGCTTTTTAGTTTCGCGCTCATTAATGAAAATTCTTGCTGATTTTTGTTCTTTTTTACTATATATTATTTTTCCTTTTTTTTTTTTTTCTTCTCTTTATTAGGATAAACGATCGTCGAGATTTATCCGTGTGACATTTATCGAAATGAAAAACGTTCGAATGCGCTGCCGTGAACGTTGTGTACGAAAAACAAAAAGAAATAACGCGTGAGAGGAACACGAGCCAAATAATGTCATTATGGCGACGATTAATCCACGTGTTATATATATATATATATTATTGCGGCCATTCTAAAAGCGACTCTCGAGGGAACTTTTTCAAGCGATAGAGATTCGAACACGAAACATATATTTATATTACATATGTATTATACCGTTTAACGACAGCGCATAGCGATTATTTGCGGGCCTCCAGATTTAACTCTGTACACGTCACTTACTCGAAATGTAAAACGTATCGGCAAAAAAAAAAGAAACGAAGACGCAAGAGAGATATAGAGAGAAAAAGTAAGAACCAACAGAGATGAATTTAGGTCTCGAATATTATATTTATATCGTGACTCGAGCAAGGGTTCTCCTTTTAGCGAACGCGACATTATTGTGATAATTAATACGTAACGCTTTTCGTGAAACGGTCTCACAGTTCGTTACTTAATTACGCACAGTAGAAAATGTTGTGAAGCAGTACGTGTGCACACTAATCCATTCTCGGTCGGTTTCGAACCGCGTGTCACACGCGTTTACAAGCGGATGTTGCTCGATAAGAAAAAGAGATATATATTTGTCCAGAAACTTTGTCGATTCGTTTCTAGGTTCACGTGTGTGTGTGTGTTGTCGTAATTTTTGTAATTTTCTTCTTTCGCCGAGCCCTGGATTAAATCGAACTTCAAAACGCGTGTGGATCGCGAGAGGGATAAAAAAAATAAGAGAGCAAATGTCGTCGGATATTCGCCGATTGTCTTCGCCACTTTGATAAAACATGGTTTAAAACGCTCCTACTGTGTTGTAAATCAGACCGCGCGTTGCCGTAGCGGAGTGAATAGTTATATAAAATAATAGGAAGCGTATGCTACCGAGTATTGAACGATTCTGAATACTCATATATTGCGTACGCCCTCTATTCAATCGTCTTATTGTTTCAGATCTGCATTCCAGTTCCTTTGGGATCTTCATAGAAATTTTCTCTCTGGTTAGCTTTTGTCTTTGGTACACAAATTCTTCTGGTATTCTTCTAATAATTGTTTAAATATTTCATTGAATTTCTCTTATTCTACCGAACAGCTGACCTATTGTTCTAGTATCATTTTCATTATCTTCGTTCATTTTCCTTTGCAGATAGAGGATATTTCACCGCTATTGCTGATTACTGAGGCTTTTCTGGACGCGCGAAACGTTCAGTGGTGTCGATCGATTGGAAATTACGTTCCCACGTATGGGTAACGGAAGTGACTAGTTTCTGAAGGCCTTGGAATAAGATAACCCTTTGGGCTCTCTGTTTCTTCGCATCAATGACGATAAACGCATATCTGTCCTCAAGAGTGTGAATCTCTCAAGGTGGTCGTATAATTTTTAGAAATCTTTACACACACACGCAAATCGTATTCGGCTGGAATTAACACATAGATGAAATGGGGTGGCGAGACCCGAACGTGTTAGGGCAGCAAAGGGTTAACACAAACAGGTTCTTATATAGTTTTCTTCGTTTCGAAACGGAACCGCTTGAGTTGTCAGCAAAAAACGTGATCCTTCGTAAAAAGTGCAAGTCGCCTATTGCACGTTTTTCTCGAATTGCCGTTGATAGCGGGGTGTACGCGTAGCTCTGTGATATGTAAAACGTAGCATATTTATAGATCTACCAATCGTGCATCATGATTAAAAAATAAGGGAAACGTATCTTATCAGTTTTATAACACGTGGTATTACGAATCATGTGATCCTAAATGACGTGTACTGCGGGAGGAGCTCGCTGTCTACTTTAAGGGGAGAGAAAACGAGAGTTGTTAAAGCGAAAGATCAGTATTTTCCGTTTATTCGTTTTGTGTGTTTTTTTTTTCTTTTTCTTTTTTTTCGTTTTCTATATTCCGTTCGCCGCGCGAATTCGTCTTGTTGTCGTCCTCGTCGTCAAGGGGTTTCAATGAACAAAGAGAAAAGAGGAGGGAGAGGGAATCGAGAGATGATACTTGTATTTATTTTCTGCTCTTGCGTTCTTTTCTTCTGTTCCCTCGGCGTGACCGTGTTGTTCTATCATCCGTATTATACTTTCTATTTAACGTGACAAATTTTTCATTTAACCGAGCGAGTTATATAAATCCGTGTATCGCGAATCCGTTCATTTTGTACGTTTGTCTGTTTGTTAGGATGGTGTATAGTCTTCTAGTAGTTTGCGTGTTTGTTCGCTAACAAAGGAGTGTTTCAGTACTGCAATGATATGTACGAAATTGTTTTATCTAATTTTTTTTTTTTGTTTTTTTTTCTTGTACTTGTGTTAACGAACACTTGTAAATCCTACGTTCATTTACAATGGTATTTAGGTACAATCTCGTGGAGAACTGTTAAACTTAGATATATTTTTTCATGTAACAAGACTCACTGTGGTGGTGCCACAATCTCGTACTAACACAATGAAATTCATAAGTAATACCTAGGTTTTCGCACCTGGTTACTGTTACGTTTTTTTTTTTCCTTTGATCGTTTAATGATCTTCTCTGAGGCATATTAAATACTCGTACTAAATATATACTGGACTAGTGCGCGTTATGGTGTAGCCAGGTGGCTTTTATGTTCTAGCGTTTATAATTTCATTATCTAATGCCGTCTTGGTTCCTAGTAAATTTTAATGATCGCTTAACGATATCCGTACCTGGTCAATCTTCTAATTCGTTCGTAATATTTTTAATCGTTCGCAAACATCTGCATATCTGAATACCAAAATTGCATTTCTTTTCTACAATTTCCAAATATCCGTATTGTAATATAACATTAATTCATAGCGATTCGACAAATTTCCAACATCTTCTCATTCCTTCTCATTAATGCTCGACGAATTTAATGAATTTTTCGAGCCAGCCTAGTTTCTCCGTTAAAATTCTACTCTTTAATTGGTGTTTCTATGATGGCAAACATCGAATAGAGCAGGGATAGTTTTTCATGATATTCGTGACACGCCTTCAGCGTCTATTTTATCGAATGATCCAACCGAATGCAAATCAATCTTCTTACGCTTGTATCAAGCACTGTCCATTGTACATTTCTTCTTTTTGCGTCCTGTGTCCGTTGTTTTGCCTCCGAGGAAGCGTTAAAAAAAAAAAAAAAGAAATGACGAGGGAAAATATAATGCAAATAATTGGCACAGTTCTCCGCGCTTCAGCCGAGTCAATGATTCAAAGGAAAATAAAAGAGATATCTTCCGGTGCGTGTCGATCGTTCGCGTGCTGAGATGAAAACTTAAAAAAAAAAAGAAAGAAAGAAAGAAATCGTTGACTAAATAATATTTATATAGCCTCCGGGAACCACGAGTACCTTTTTAATCATTAATGCTGAACGCTGTGATATCGCGTACATTAAACAATTTTTATTATATTATAAACGTAAAGTGTGCATATTGTAATGTTAACGAGAAAAAGAGCGAAAAAAACGAAACGATAGAGAGAGAGAGAGAAAAAGATAGAGTACATATTTCTCCTTTATATGTGAAGACTGAAGAAAAAAAAAAATAATAAAATCTCGCCAACTTATATACACTGGTTTATAGAGCAGCCGACAGAATACGTTCGTATACTGTAGACCTACAGATAGACTATTTGTACATTATTAATTATAAAACAATATGTTTTTTACGTGGGTAGTGCCGTCGCGGGTGAGACCACGGTACTATTTATGTTTCTAGTTCGATAAACCAACGGGTGCGTGTTCGTATTGTGCATTTTTTATTGAGAAAACGAGAGAATGAGGATGAGAGAAAGCTTATTAAATATCTTGTTAATCAACGAGCAGAGAAATTTGCCTAGATTCACGCGTTTCATTTATCTTATACTTTTTCCGTTCCCGGGTTGGAATTAATCTCGCGGATCCCGTTTTCCATTGTTTTCTTTTGCGCAATTTCTCGACAGATTTTCCTTCGTTTCATTTTTCGCTATTTTTCGATTCGTCCGTTTTCCCGGTCTTTCGTGCTAAAACTAGGGTAAATTTAACAACAACCAGTTTCATATCATAGTTCCTACGTTCGCGTTCTTCTCGAAACGGTGTGAATGAATTTTCAGCTGATCATTTTCATACGTTGACTCGGTAGGTTTCTTCGTTCATTCTCCTGGCTTTTATATTTCGATGGAAATTCCGTGTATCTTTCTATGGGAATATTCCTAGAGATTCTTCATCGTTTATTCGGCAAATTGTGAAACAAGGTTTTCTCTCATGCCGCGTACAATTTTAAGAGAAAATTCGATGTTTGGGACGGAGAAGCGAATACGACATATTGAGATTAATCTTAGGAGTGATTTAGTTTCAAACACTTTTTAATTGTTCTTCTTGTTGACTCGTAATAACGTTCCACTATTTCATTTCTTTCCTTCGGTCTGCGCGATAGACACGTGGAATAAACGTTTTCACTGTTTTAAAGGAATCCATTCGAATCAGTTAGCGTTCCATTGTTAAGAGAGAAAAAGAAAATACTGACACGATTATTGTTATCCGATTTCGTTCCTTCGTGAATTTTTATCGAACGTAGACTCGTTAGTGTATGCACGAATGTCGAACACTGCACACTGTACGACAACAAAATTTACTGTGCAAACTTTTCACGGAACTGTGCGAATTCAACTGTAACGATGCAGTTTTAACGCGATTCAGAATAATTTCTTATTTTTACGCGATTATATACATATGCGTCTCTTGAAACCGATATGGGTACATGCGTAAAGCCCTGGGCTATTTAACGTAAGAAAAAATGATACGGCGGGTACCTTTTTATTAATCCAACTTAACGTGTGCTGAGACCTTCGAATCCACAGAAATATTGTAAAAAAAAAGAGAGAGAGAGCGAGGGAGAGATCGTTCAATCGATGAAACTCGACACGTATCGAATCGATGAAACACACGAAATAACGTTTCGAACAATTGCGTACGAACGATTTGTAAAAGTTTCTTCTTTAGATCTGCGTACACCTGTTTCATTTTTTTCTATATTATATGATTTACGTTCAGTCATTATAAAAGCAGTTCTTTTTTTTTGTTCCTCTTCTGTACAACTTTAACCCTTTCGCTGAAGACTTCCAATTACAAACGATTAATATTGTAATTAATACTCTGACGTCCGCGCGTTTCATGGAATCTAAGGTTCTTCAAAACTTTCACGTTCCTTTTTATATCTAAAGCAAGATTGTTCATAGAATTAATACGTAAGAGTTCTTCATAATCAACGCAGCAAAATTACCGATCGACGAATTGTAATTAACGCGTGATTAAGATAGATAGAAATAAGATGAAGAACAATGAAATATAAGACGAATGTTATGCATCAAAGTTGTAACCCAGCGGACGTCAAATTAATAATTAATTATTCGATTGTCGAACGATAAGCAATGATTCTAATAATATCTCAAAGAGTTCTTATCGATTAGCTGTTAACATTAATAATCTTACTCTCGCTAACGCACGTACTTTTAAACAACCCCCGTGCAATAATCCTGAATTGTGCCTTAAGATGGCACTTGAAAAAAGAAAAGAGAAATATTTAAGAACGCGTACGTTTTTCATTGCTGAGAGAAATTTCCTTTTATTAGAATCTCTAGAGTCGAACGAAAGGGTTGAAGAAACAATGCTATACCGAATATTATTATATGTATAAAATAGGAGACAGAAATGTTCCACGGGTTTTTTCCTTTCCGCGATTTTTCTCAGAGAAACAATGTGCAGAACACACGAATCCGTCGTATTTCGTCCTTCTGAGAGAGCGCAATTAATATTTATATCCGAGAGTAACTTCGAACGTATTTTTCGAGTCATCGAGGTTGTATTCTAGCGACAATTCGATCTGTAAACAGGTGAATAGCTACACGCTTATTATCCTGTAACGATTACTTATCGACGTCGTTTCTCGTATGCTCTCGACGGCATAGAAAGAAAAACGAGGATGTTTGAAACGTTCAAGCATCGAGGCGAAGTAACAATCGTGTAGAACGGGGGAGATTGTCTCCCGAGAAAAGGGTGCTTTTCTTAAAGGAAGATCAAACACAGCGGCGGTAAAAATGAAGGAGGAAAGATGGTTCCATCAACGTTAGGGTAGAAAACTAATAATCGACCAGTGATTACACTTAGTGTATCTGGAGTAAGAAATAATGATTTCTGTAAACGCTAATTGCTTCACCCCGAAGAAGATAATCAGGTGATCGAGAAGACCAAGTTTCCAAGTGGTTATTCCCATCGCTCTGGATAAATAAAGTACCAAGGTACCATAGTCTCTGACTGGAATGACTGAACGTGCCAAGGAATACCTTTCTGTTTGGAGCAACATTGTTCTCATTTCCGGTTGGGAGTGTCTTCCAAATATCATTGAAAGGTGATTTGTTGAGGATCAAAGGTACGATTTGAAAATGCCATGTTGATAGGATATTTTCTTTTCACCGTCTCTTCGACTATGCATTCCTTAACGAGACCATCTTTTTCAGAGACTCAGATCCCGTAGGAATTACATTGATCGTCACGGGGGAAACGGAGTTTACAGCACGGTAGACTTCCTGTTGTTGTAATAGTTCAGATTTGTTGATGGCGTTTGCTCGGAGAACGCTCGTTAGGAAGCGAACACACGAGAATGATCGCAGATGGTTAGAAAACGCTATAAAAGATGTATCGATAGTAAGAAAAAATTGCAGGAGACTCGAGGATGTCTTGCAAATGAATTTAGAAAATCGACAGATCGAACCGCCGCTAAGTGTCGAAGGGGGGGAAAAAATATGGTGTACAATTATACAAAGGACACAAATAGGTATTCTATTGTTAAATACGGCTTCATTGATTCATCACGCCTTACAATATGAAAGAGCTCGGCCAGTTTCTCAAGAAGCAACGCAAGATTGCGAAACAACGCTCTTAGACTCTTGATAAAACCAACCGCTCCTTGGTCGTCGTTGAAATGAAAATTTTTCACCAGCGTTTGCAAAATCGTCTGAACTGCAGCACATATACGGCGTTACGCGATTCTTGTTGAATAAACGGAAAAAATGTATGCGAAGAGATACGCTTCAGAGATGCATGTACGTTCGCGTCGATGTGCCGTTTAGAATACAGTTATATCGATTCATTGCATGTATGTATACAGTTAAACGTGTCTGTAGAAGGTAAAAGAAGAATATTCCGTTGGGAACGGTGCTATTCGCGCGAATAGAAGCTTTTTTAATTGCAGTCGTTAAAATCAGAAAATTATTATGAAGACCAATCAAAAGTGTATCGTTAGTTCTGAAATAATAATTAGTATCCTCTGTGTAATCTGAATTTTAAACGATACAAATCACACAGGATATTTATTGCTAAATAAAAATATGGTTCATCGCATTAACTCTTGAACAGTGGAACCAGGGTCAATCATGATCCAAACCTGTAAAACATGTACAAGGATATTAACTTAAAGTTACAATATATTATTCTTAATATGGAAGAACAATTTTGAAGGAACATTTTGTAAAATTTAGAGAATGAACGTAACGTGAATTGAATTAAAATTGGGCCTCTCTCCATGGTCCGCCATTCGAGAGTTAACAGAGAAACACTTTTGCCTAATGTTTCATGGTTTTAGTGTTTGATTAAAATAAAAGCACCGTTTCCACGATAAACTTGGCAGTGAGTATGTTAAGGATAAAAAGTAATCTAGTCGAAATTGTTCTACTGTTGATTGTCACCCTTGATGGGTCGTATACTGAAAGGAATATCTGTTTTATAGAGTACAACCAATATTCGATACCTTTCAAGCATTATCGTTGTATGTAATGCTTCAATGAAGAAAATGTTTTCAATTAATCGAGGCACTTTAAGGATTTTGACGCGGAATTGAGAAAGATCTCTGATATTTTGCATTGAACAATGTTCGAACTGAACACGACCATGTTATTTACAAGTACGGAAGAGCAGTATTAGCATGTGTAACCGGAAAGACGATTGAGTGAATAATACACGTCGTCGTCCTTCAATTTTCCCGTTGTTTCGGATAAATTTTCATTAACGCGAATACGAAATTAAATCGTGTCGAGCCGTTTTACTGCAGTATACCGTTAGTTTTTTACGACCAATGAGAGGATAACGCGAAAAAAAAAGAAATGGCTTGTTTTGTCTTCTTTGACCATGACATGATTTTTCAAAAATCGAATTGTAAATCGATGGTATGCACTATGCGAATACTTTAAAGCAATCTTTGCTAATGATATATAGGAGAAACAAAGTGACAAGCGTTTAATTAAAAGTACCTTAGAATTAATTAATTTACGACTCGCTCCTGTTTGATCACGTTTTACGGTTTCTTTTAACGATGTAGAGGAAAGAAATACGAGCATACACAAATTATTTATATAAGGCAGCGTACAAGACGAACGATTTAAAAGTGGAAAAAAAAAGTGGCGTAAACGATGTTAATATTTCTGTATTTCAGATTCTCTTCTGTAGGTTTCATTAAAGTGCATTTCTTGTATGTTACACAGTATTATGGTAGAATATAAGAGAATAAATACTGCAATAGCAGCCTGGTCCTACTTCAATTATTTTCCAAAATTTGTTCCAATAATGCGAAAATTATCCTAGCGTTACTTTACTGTTTCAAATTGTTTTTTTTGTTATAACATATATTCCTAATACAGATAATTATATACTTCCCGAATCCTCTTTAATTGTTTAAATGTCAAGTCTCATTAGAATGTTCATTAAGAGAAATAAATATGAAATAAATAATTTAAATTTAATATTCTATAGTAGTTTCATTTTATTATTAAGGAACTATTAAATAAATGTAATTTTAAAGTAAAGGTAAGTCAGTTCTTATTTTTTTAGATTTATATTACACCAATTTTTTTATCCTTATATTTGTTTTTACCTGGATACGTTCATACTATGGTAAACGTAGAACATTTCCTACCCTTTTAATTTATATGAAGTACTAGTGATAATTTGAAAAAGTTACCAAATTTATTTACCAACTGGACATGATAGGCTTCCTCGGGTTCACCGGACCCTCTCCATGGGTTTCTGGGGTTCCTGGTCCTCGCCATACACCTCATCTCCACGCTCCCATAATGCAAACATTAAACAAAAAAATATGGCAAAGATAAAATAAAAAAACAAAACAAATCTCGCAGCCAATTCGCTCGTATTATTTGCTGCATAATTAATAAGTGTACCATAGAAATAATGATACAGTTATTAATTAGTCATCAAATAATAACGATTGCCCAGGTCTCACCACGAGGAGGTTGCTGCGGGTGGAGACCCGCCCTACCTCGTCCCATCCACCCTCCATTTATGCAAATTGTTATTTTCATTCATTAACATCATCCTCTTGATGTACATTTGCAAAACGTTTCGACTGTTGTGCAAACGAACAACAAAAGGAGCATTATCTTTATTCACTACCTAACTACTTATAGTTTTCTTTCTTAATTCTACAATACAATTTTTGCATTTTTATTATAGATCTGTAATTAGTAATATGCAATTGCATATTTTTCTTACATCTAAATACTAAGAATACGAGCGCTCGTATAATGGCAAAATTACACTTAAATCTAAAATTTCTTAATTAAACACTGCAGTGTTTAAACTTAATTATGTACTTATTTAATTACTTAACTTTAGGGTACTTAAGATATAATTGTCTTATCCGACCATTAACTTACAACCTATCCCTAAAGGGATATAAACAAACACCTATTGTCGATTTGGTTGTCTTTACCACAATAGTTCCTGAAATAAACTAAAAAGATTTAAACATAATTAAAAAAGGAATAAGTAAAATTTATATTGCCTTAGATCATAGACTTACTACTTGCCTATATAAAAATCGAAATGAATATAAACAAATACCTCTAATAAATTTGTTGGTTCGATGATTCTTACCAGAATATTTCCTGGATTAGGTACAATTTTAAATAATTTTTACATCACCTTGGTTATAATTAAATACCTTAACTTCATACTTCCTATAAAGATATTTCTCTGTAACAGAAACTGATTAATTGAATCCAGATAAAGACAAAAAAAAATTAATAGCTGGAAAGAAGATACATTAGTAATAATAAAATTTTACAAAAGTCAGAGTGGTTGTTAATAACTCAAAATCAATTTGATACGAAATGTGAATTAAAAGCAAACTTCAGTACCAAAATAAAGAGGAAAAGATTTAGAAAAATATAAGTTTGAGTTAAGTGATTTTAGTTAAGAACATTAATTATTTCATTTTATTGTATTTAATATTCGTTCATTTCGCGATAAATAGTACACAATATTTTAATTGAAACAACTGTCTTTTACTGCAATAAACGTACAACTATGACTCTACTTAACTTTATTACATTATATTATTCAATACACTTTTATAGTGCAAGTTTTATGTAATTTGTAAAATTAAAAAAAAGGGATCGCGAGTGGACTTTATTTACGAAAAAGAATTTGAAAATTTATAAAAGTACACTACATTAATTAGCTTCTCCGTAAGCTTGAACCTAAATATCGCGATTAAAAATTAAAATTGAACAACCCTAACAACGATCATCTACTACTTTTGTTTAAATAAAGTAGAATTAAAACTTAACAAGCTATTTCAAATGAACAAATATTCCTTGAAATAATTTATCACCAATCATCACAAAATAAAATAAATTTCCATTTTAAATAAAACTTTGAATAAAGTTCTATTTAAAACTATATAGTATTTAATAATATTCTGAAAATATTAAATTCATATATTATTTAACAGTATTTCCAACAACCGAAAGCTCAAAATTTTTGAAATTCAAAAAAGAAAGCATGGGGTGGGGGGGAGAGAGGGGAAGCTGAAAAGAAAAGTTTGATTGCCCATGAGAGCAATCCCTAAGCAAACCCTATAAAACAAACCGAAATCACACGCAACACTAATTTCAAAATTGCAAACATTCTGAACTATGACAAAACATCGGCTGGCAACGAAGGGTCTCACGCCCCCTAGTCTTACGCCAGACGCTACATACCACCCACCCCGCCTGGACGTCGTAACGCCAGGACAGGATGCACCCCTTCGCTAAGAGCGCTACCCGCCCGTCCAACACGTTGCATCCAACGGTGTCAGATTGACGGACGCCCATAGTATAGACAAAAGGACTGCAGTTTAGAATATGGTAACATATTTTCATATGTTCCGTATTCTAAAACTGCGCCTGCAAAGGCCTAGTAATGCATGGGTTTGTCTCCCATGAGATGGTGTTCACGGTCTCAGGCCGCGGAATCCTTAAAAGGACTCCCACCGAATGTGAGTCATAGTTACTTCCACTAATTTAATAACAATCGCGAATTCATTCGCAACACTAATTTCATTAATTATATAATATGTACAAAAGCGTACGCGTGAAGGCTGCTCCATTATGCGCAACGCTAAGCTGAAAAAAAGAAAAAAAGAGAAAACGCGAACTGTAACGCAACACTACTCAAATCTACCGAATTTTGTAAGACGCAACACTAATCTAAAAAAGGGGTACAGCCAATCCACGGCTGTACCATGGCAGCTGGTCCATAGCTGCCTTATGGACCATGGCAACTCCACTGGATCGTTTTTGGGCATTTCTAACGCAAAACGCGAATGTTCGTTATCGCAACACTAATTAGCAGGGAACTCTATAAATTAATGCAAAGCAATCGCGTATTTATAAGTCGCAACACTGGGAAACAATCGCGCTAATGTCATTCGCAACACTATCTTTAACAGACATGCAATTAAAATGCAGAAAAGGGGGATTCTCAAACTGTGAATTTTTTACTCGCAACACTAATTTCATTAATTATATAATATGTACAAAAGTATACGCGTGAAGGCTGCTCCATTATGCGCAACACTAAGCTGAAAAAAAGAAAAAAAGAGAAAACGCGAACTGTAACGCAACACTACTCAAATCTACCGAATTTTGTAGGACGCAACACTAATCTAAAAAAGGGGTACAGCCAATCCAAGGCTGTATCACGGCAGCTAGTCCATAGTTGCCTTATGGATCATGGCAACTCCACTGGAGCGTTTTTGGGCATTTCATCATATATCGCAACTCTAATGCAAAACGCGAATATTCATTACCGCAACACTAATTAGCAGGGAACTCTATAAACTAATGCAAAGCAATCGCGTATTTATAAGTCGCAACACTGGGAAACAATCGCGCTAATGTCATTCGCAACGCTATCTTTAACAGACATGCAATTAAAATGCAAAAAAAAGGGGATTCTCAAACCGTGAATTTTTTACTCGCAACACTAAAGCAATCAACATTAAAAAGCAAAACTTTCAAAAATCTTAAAGCAATCAACATTGAAAAGCTAAATTCTATTTTAAAGCAATGCAAGAAACAAACGCGATATTTAAAGTTCGCAACACTAAATGAAAATCGCGATAATCATGCATACGCAACATTAAATTGAACCGTGATCGATATTCATTCGCAACACTAAATTGAACCGTGGTCAATATTCGCAACACTAAATTAAAAACGCGATTTGCCCAAAATCATGGGGGTCACGAGCCCCCTCTTCTCCTGAAATTACAAAACTACAACTACAGGCGAGCACAGTGACAAAGTAGTAACGAGAATGATTTCCCATCCTTTTTTGCAAAAGGATGCAAAATCATTAGTAGTTCCCCTCTTGAAAGACAGTTTGTCGGGGCGCTTTGGCATATAGCCTTTTCTTTCTTCGGGCGGTCCACCCACCTGAAACTTATATCTAAAGCTCGAGACTTGCAAATTCGCAAAACAAAAAAAAAACAATCAATAAAAAAGAAAAATCGCGAAACTCTAATTGACACGTGGACGAAAAAGGACTTTATATAAGTCGTTGTTCGTGCACACGTGCCGTGCTCGAGCAAAACTTGTGCGTTTCGTGCCATCGCGATCGCGTATGACGACTTATGAAGTCGCCAAAAATTTGAAAAATTGTACAGATAGAATCGAAGGCGAACGACATACTCCGTTCGTATCGATAGTATCGTCAATTCTTCAAATATATTCCAGGTACAGGTTGATCACGCGAAATCACGCCTACCCGACCAAGAGACTGTGACAACCTGTCCCGGCCCTACCTATTTACAATCTATCACACACACCAGAAGGTATACTACCTACCTACCTAACGCTATATTTAAAAAAGGCAAAGTCACATTCTCACAAAAATTCATTCCACGACCCCCATACACTCCACCCGGGCGCAAGACCTACACTAGAGAGAACGTCCCGGGACGCCTCCGACACCCGAGTTTCATCTCACATCACACTCTACGGTACGTACCATTTTTCACTGAAATCGTCTGGCAAGGCTAGCAATCATTGCGTATAATAATAATTACAAAATTTAATTAACTACTTTGATATAGAATATTTCATAATAATGGTAATAATCATGGTAATAGTAATGGTAATATAGTAATAGTAATGGTAATAAAATAGTATTTGATTTGTACATTCATCGTACATCTTGTTGAATAAAATATTATTTTAAATTAAAAGTTAAATGAAAATGTTATTAAACCGACGCAATTCCACAGCCTAAAAACACACACACCATATGTGGAGATTACGTCGTGCACGATATACTAACACAATGCCAGCCGCTTATTAATTATCATTCTTATGAACTAGGTCATCGTGCCCATTGCCTCTACCCATCCAAGTAGCACCTGGGCATGTGAATGGGCTTTGGCAATAAACACGGAAGGGGTTAAACCTGAAAATCCTGATCTAGAAACATGATTAGTACATAAATATCTAACGGGCTAATATTTTACCATTTTAATAAAAGTGACTCGACTTTGTAAATATAAAGCTTTAAGAACAAATACTGAAAAGCAGAATAGAGCAACTATGACGCAAACATGGTGCACTGCTAATATCAGCTGGCAACGCGGGGTCTCACGCCCCCTAGACTTACGCCAGACGCTACATACCACCCACCCCGCCTGGACGTCGTAACGCCAGGACAGAGTGCACCCCTTCGCTAAGAGCGCTACCCGCCCGTCCAACACGTTGCATCCAACGGTGTCAGATTGACGGACGCCCATAGTATAGACAAAAGGACTGCAGTTTAGAATATGGTAACATATTTTCATATGTTCCGTATTCTAAAACTGCGCCTGCAAAGGCCTAGTAATGCATGGGTTTGTCTCCCATGAGATGGTGTTCACGGTCTTATGCCGCGGAATCCTTGTAACTAATTTGATTAAATAAATAATACATTGGATTGAGTTTAAAAACCAAAAGGATTCCCACCGAATACTAGTCAGTGCATCGTCACATTAACTCTCGCGTCGGAAATTTCTCGCAACACTAATTTAATAAAGGCAAAACTCTAATAAAAAGGAATTTAATGTCAAAATTGAATTTGATATTTTATTAAATGCAAAATGACTCTAATTAAGAATTGTTTGCAATGGAAAAAGAATTTATTGTGAAAATTAATAAAAAATTAAAACATCCTCGGGCGACTCCCTCCTCAGAGTGAATTTTCAAGAATACGCAAAATGTGTTGAAATAGATCACTCTGATTTGGAAATCTACCCGTCACGAATTGTCTTCTTGTACATAAATTGTTCATTTTTTCATGAACGTATAAATAAATTAAACTTCGCTATTGAATGAATGAAATTTCAAAAAAATTCTCAAATTATATTTGAATTTATAATATACAAAATGTAATTAAATCAATGTAATAGGATCATTAATATGTATATCCAGTATACATATTACATAATACTATCAATATTATATTGCTTTGAACCTTCGCAATAACTAAGTCAGACAAACTAAATAAAATTGTATCGGTATTAAAATATTTCATATTCCACATTTAAGAGCATTTAAAAGCATTCATATATTTCAAAAATATCTATCGGAATATGTGTAATTCAAATGATATTAAAACGCGGAGTACAAGAAGACCTAGCCTGAACTAAATGAAATAAAACACAATAAAAATGTTACTACTCATGGGTATGTATAATCATACCCATGGTCACTGTGCAAGCCTACCACGTATACAACCAGTACCCGTGCCGATTCGGACCATTCGTCCTACGGCATGATTGGGTACCGGAGGAACCATAAAACATGCGACTCACCGTTCGCAGATATACTCTTCTTCCGTCAGTCAAGTAGGAGGATGCACAACACCAGGTAGGAGACTGCCTTGTGGGAGAAGACGGAAGTCGTGAAGAAAGCCATCTGTAACAAAAAAAGAAGAATTACGGTTAATTTTGAAAATAATCAATTCATATTGTAATAAAATTATATATAAAGTTGGATTTTATAAAATATTAGCAATTAAAAAGAAATCTCAATTATCAAATGTTGAAATTGTAAATTATTCTATTTTAATAAAAAGCAATTAAGTGACGTACCAATACGGAAGTCGTGAAGAAAGCCATCACCAGGATATCCAGGAACTCGGCAAAATAAAAAAATTCATCTGTAACAAAACAAAAAAGAATTACGATTAATTTTGCAAATTATCAATTTTTATTCTAATAAAATTATATATGAATTTGGATTTTATGGCAATTAAAAAGAACTCTCAATTATTAAACGTCGAAATTGTAAATTATTCTATTTGAATTAAAATTAATTAAATAAAGTAATAAGATACTTACACTCTTTCCTTGTGGAGCAACGCCCAAGACTCCTCTTCAGTGGTGCACTGACTCTAATACCGAATATATCGAGCAATTAAACAAAAAAAAATTAAAAATAAAGATAAAGATATAAAGTACTGGTAACGCGACCGTGAATAATTTCCGGCGAACAAATGTAGAGACTCTACTTTCGCGATTGAAAAAGAAAAATCAGAGCCACGATGCTCTAGAAAATATTTTATAATACGCAGCAAACACTGACTCTACTATCGTGTGATTCCTAATCGTACAAACGCAACTCTATTCAGGGCCAGTTCACCCTTGTCAAAATCAAAACATTGGAAGTATGTTCGTACAAACACTGACTCTACCGACCGCCTTGCGCGCGGCCACAACAATTCCTGGAAGAAAAGATTAGTGAGGAGGTTGGGGATGGGTGGAAATATACAAAACAAAACAAACATACTTCTTATTGAACGTTCGTTCAGGAAATACTGTTATTACGTGTAAATGAAAATGTCTGTGTCCGTGAAATATTTTCAACGAACACGAATATTAATCAAGTTGAATATTGATCCTAGATAATATCGTAATAATGAAATATATTAAATAATTGTTGATAATTATTTCAATGAATATTACATGGAAAGAAAATCATTGTTTTATAAATATGATAGACTATTTTATTAAAGTAGAAGATTTTCGTTGTTAAAATTGTAAGCATAGTAAAAATTGTTGGAAACTTTATCACGTTGTGATTTATAAATTGTCTAAATTCTTTTCAATAAATCAAGTCCAATAATTAATCATGCTTAAACAGCATGTGATTTAATAACGTGATTCTATTCTCATATAAACTTGCACCGGAAACTGTATATTATAATATAATTACTGTTTAATAAAAGCAGATTGTTTAAAATAATCAAATAATTGCAGAAGAGAAGCAATCATGTGCAGTAGAATACAAATGGTTTCAATTATGTTCTAATTTAAAAGACATGTATTAAATTAATAGAAATTATTTAATAAAATGAAATATTAGTTATCCTTTTTCTGTTAATTAATCAAAGAAAAAAAATTAATCTTTTTTTCCTTAATCTTAGTACCAATAATTAATTATCAAAGATGCTTACAATTAACAACGACTCAATATAAGAAAAAGTAATAATAAATGTTAATAATTGATTATACTCAATCGAAATGTTACCAATTCTTTACGAAATTATATCTCATTGCCAAACCAATATCAATTGTCATGGCGTCGTATCCTGTGGCGTCTTTCTGTAACAAATAAGAAATACAAATTCGTGTTAATAAAATTTAACTAACAGCAACGAAATTATTATTAACGAACGATCGAGCTTTATAATTTGTGCAAAATATTCGAGTAGGTAACCTACGCATATCTATCTATTGTTGGTACGGAAGGATGCCTTCAACACGTCTTAGCACCTCGCCGTTCGCGAGAGCAATGGCGCGACTACTGTGGCACGACCTTCCTACGAAGATCATTCGGGGCCGCTCGGCAAGGAACCGAAGAAGGCCGACGAACCGATCACGAAATATTACGATTTTCAAAGAAGAACGTTATTAAATTCTCTCGTGAATATCAATTTTCACAGTTTAAAACAATAAATTATGGAAAAGGTCCCAAAAATATGAGAAAATTCAATAATGTTTACGAAATTATCGATTTAGAAGGGAAATAGTTAAGATAATACTGTTCGCGACAAGAGTGAAAAATTTCATCTTACGTATTTCTGAAGACTATGTGGAATCGATGTCAGAAATCACAAATTCGAACTTCCCTTCGGCTTATTCTTTTGTTCTTCTTACTTTCGACAACAAATATACAATTTAATATAATATTTTAATACAATTTATTCTCCGTTATCAGAAATACGTGCAATCAGAACGAAGCGTCGAAGAGTAGTGACGTAAGGGGGCAGACTTGCGTACATCGCCGACAACGACGATTCTGATTGGTCGAAATAGGAACGCCAATCACCGTTCGTGATAGAAACGAAAAATTGCGAACTTCAATATCCTAATACTAACTATGTTCACATATAAAATTCCAAAGTAAAAACGAATAATATATTTTTTTTATCACACCTCTCTTATTTTCATTTTTAGTTACTTAAAATTAGTAATAAATAAATGGAAATATTGCTGTAATAATAGTTTCCTATGCACTGATTCTGCTAAGAAATATTTTATAAAATATTATTTTTACATACAATGTATCAACAGAATACGAGTAAGCGAAAAACGAATATATCAAGGGAAATGCTGATTGAAATCAGAGAATACTATGCCCATAACTGTGGATGGGTATTTTAACTTACGAATAGATAACCTCAACTAAGTTGAAACAGCTAAATCATTTTTCAAAGTTTAAAACGATAATATATGAAAACAAAGTAAGAAATTGTCGATATAGAGAAGAAATAACTAAGATAATATTACGTCCATTTGAATCTGAATTCGGGGTATGAGTAAAAAATTTCATCTTACGTATTTCTACAGACGATGTTGAATTGATGTCAGAAGTGATGAATCTAGACTTCCCTCTCACTGTTTTTTCTGTTTTTTGTACTTTTCATGCCAAGAATACGATTTAATATAATATTTTAATACTATTTAATGTCACTTTGCTACGAACGCATGCACTCGCGACAAAGCTTCGAAGGGAAGTGACGTATGAATCAGACCTGCGCAGTAGACCTTATCGACGATTCTCATTAGTCGAACTTGGATGGTAAGTAATTCCCATTGGTGGAAATTTACAATTGTCTAGTTCAAGACTTCAATACTATTGTAGCTACCTTACCTTATCTTGTTTTAAGCTTTATTATAATGAACTACTAATTTAATAAAGTAATTTGTGATATATGGATAAAGTAGATTGCATATTTATTCACCAATGGCACACTTTATGTACAGTGTCGCCTCTGCTATTGAAAAGAAGAACTACAAATCGATGGGTTTTTTGCGCTCCCTATCGGAAAAGTAAAAAAACTTATTTATAGCACCTAAGAATAGATGACACCACATATTCATGGCGATTTTTAAAAAGATAAAGGTTTCAATGAATGTTCAACATCAACTTATATTAAAATAAAGCCTTTTTCGAAAAAATATCATTCTACACTTTTGATATATTGTTTTATTTAAATTCATCCCCTTTACATTTATACCGCCAACACCCACAAGGTCAAAAACACCCTGTAATTAAAAAAATTATAGATAATAAGAAAGACGAATTTTTTTCTCCTGTACTTTTCTTTAATTAATTACAAAAATGTCCTAAGTCCCACTAGACTGTATCCAATTCACGCTTTGTATACAATCTAAACCATAACGAGGCTGTTTTGGCGGTCGATTACGATCGCTTCAGCTCGTACGATTCTCTTCATCCATGTCCCTAGTACGTCTTGGTCGGTGGTCAGTATAAATGGGTTTGCTGTCCACAGGAGTCCGATAATTTGGCAGCGGAGAGGGTTGTAAGAGGGCTTTGACCAGTTTGTCAGCCACCGATGTACCTAAGAGAGGGTCCTCCGCTCCTCAAGCTCAGCTACGTCGATTTGTCTTCGGCTACGATGGATAAACTCCCTACGATTTGTCACTGTGACGATTCTCTCATTGAAAATCAATCGATGATCGCCTGGTTTAAATATCCCCGTCCCAACGTGGACATTAATATATCCTGCTCGTTCGAATAGCTCGAAATTCAAAGTGGAATAAAGCTTCTAAGGATCTTAAAAGAAGGGCTGGATTTTGTCGGTGAATGTTAATGTTAAAGAGATCGGATCGTTTAAGCCGGCAACAATATGGCCGAACGAATAGAAGAGAAGAGAACGGAATGGAGTGAAACGTGCAAGGCTGTCGGGATGGAGTGAGTACGGTCGACAGTAGTTGGTGGGCTATAATAACGTATAAAGTAATTAAGGACATCGGGCGACAGCCAGGAAAAGGGTAGGGCAAGGAGGGTGAAGAGGTAGTGGGGAGAGAGGAAAACGGACAGTTTAGGGAATGCGACATTTACATAGTAATTAAATCGCGGGAGCAAGTGGGACCGTTGGGGAAGATACTGGTGCTCGAGCAATTACAGACGCATTAGATTGCGGTAAGCACTTGTTTATGGCCTTACCCGGCCTCGCTTCACTCTACTCGATTCTGTTCACTCGTTCACCTCGCAGTTACATTATGCGACGCCTTCCCTTTTTTCTTCTTCTACCGATCGTTTTCTACTGTTTCGATTCCAATGGTGAGCTGCCTAATTACCAATTACTAACATTAGATTTACAGTTAGCACAGAAATTCAAACAACTTGGGATAATTGCTTGGAAACATTGCTTGGAGTTGTTACTGAATTGCAATATGAGGATGATCAAAATAATAAATAGATATACGTATAGAATTTAGTAAACCTAAACTTAATTACCAATTACTAACACTAGATTTATAATTACCAGAGAAATTCAGATAACTTGGTGTGATTACTTAGAAATTTGGAGTTGCAACTGAATTGAAATATGAAGATCATCGAACTAATCAAATGATCAAATAGGTATATGTGCAGAATATAGTAAACTTAATTACCAATTACTGATATTAGATTTACAATTACCACAGGAATTTAGACAACTTGTGGTAATTGCTTAGAAATTTGGAGTTGCTACTTAATTGCAATATGAGGATGATCAAACTAATCAAATGTTCAAATAGGTATATGTGCAGAATATAATAAACCTAAACCTAATTACCAATTACTAACATCAGATTTACAATTACCACAGAAATTCAAACGACTTGGAGTAATTGCTTAGAAATTTGGAGTTGCAACTGAATTGCAATATGAGGATGATTAAATTGATCAATAGGTATATGTACAGAATATAGTAAACCTACTGCATCTAATGTACCTAGAGTACCTAGTGCACTTGGTGCATCTCCAAGTGTACCTAGTGTACCTAATGCACCTGGAATATCTTCTAACGTATGTGCACAGTGTACCTAGTGTACGTAGCATATCGTTTAATATCTGCTAACAATTGTTTACCCGTTTATAAATCAAGTGACCCGTGCAATTATCACTAAATCATCATCGTCCCACTTGTTTAATCCCGTTTCAATTTCATTAAGTAATTCTTGGTGCAATAAAGATACATTTTCGAGCAAACAAAACGGTCGATTAACGTTCCGGATGCACTGTACGCTTCATTCGTCCTCCTTCCGTCTCTCAATTAACTAATTGAAACGATTGCTGTAGTTCGTTTCGATCGTAAACAAAACGAGCACGCTCGGGTTCGCGAAGCTCGCATCTATGGAAATGAAATTTTACTTAAAAGCAGCAGCAGCAGCATCGCCGCGAGATGGAAACGGGGCCATATAAGGGTGCGATATTCAATTAGCGAGCGGCGACAACGATGACACATAGTTGTCTTCGTCGGATGTTAAACGAAGCAGAACGGACCCTTGGGGATGGCCAGCTGTTAGCATAACTCGTCGGCAAGTGCTGCGAGCTACATCGCGAACGAATGAGCTTTTTTCTTCATCCGAAAACAATAAATTCTTTTCCTACCGAAATAATCATTTTAATACGAATCTTGAGACGTAATTGAAATACGAAAAATATTTTATCATGTGCAGTGGAAAATTTTTGAAAAATTGAATACCTTTTCACCCCCTGCATTGTTTCTTTATTCGAAAACAATAAATTTTATTCCTCCCGAAATAATCCTTTTAATACGAATCTTGAGATTAATTGAAATACGAAAAATATTTTATCAAGTGCAGTGGAAAATTTTGGAAGAATTGAACACCCCTGCGTTGCAGAAAATTTGAATTTCGTGAACTAACGTTTCGGTGAAGCTGTTTGAAATTTGTCCGAGCCAGTTCTCGTCTCACAGTGACTTTCCTTTTCAAATAAATATTTCCATCTATTTGTACAAGGGGGAGGGAAGAAGGGATGTACACGATCAAAGGAAGGGAGACAAGCTTATTGTTAGTCTATTTTGTACCCCTGCTGCTCGCTGCCACTGGGATACGTTTCAACCAACAGCCGAATTGGAGTCAATAAACGAAGGTATGATAGTCGTTACAATAACAAAAGCATCGAAACTTACATTGTCAACTATGTATGTACGTTCAAAGACGTGAAACGTGTAATTCGATTTTAATCACGTTTCACCGAGAGGATCGTTTTACGGTTGTACATTAATTTTCGTTGCCTTTGAATCGCTCGTTCTTTTTCTCTATTCATCTTAATGCGAATACAAATGCGCTAAAAAAAAATAGAGGAAGAGAGTACCGGGCAATATTTCATTTTGTGTATTAGCAAAAGAAGAGGATTTATTATAGGAAGGTAGACACCTCCGGCGTAACTAGGAAGCTAAATTTCATGTACATCATTTCAACAACGGTAATGGTATTTATTATATGAAACAGGTGTACACTCAAGATTACTAGATTCAAATTAACCCTCTATTGCATTCCGTTCCCAATTGGGAACTTAAATTTCAAATGTCCTATAGTAAATTAAATAGACAATACTGAAGACTGAGTTGGTTCCAAGTGGGAACATCGCGCAATTTTCTAATAAAATTTTATTATTTATATATATTTTTTTTCACCTCGTCATAAAAATTCATGCAATAGAGGGTTAAAATTCATTTCTACCCCTACTCTCCAAATGAAAACCAAAACACCCCATTTTACCAGGAATAAAACTACCCAACCCATCTCTAATTCACAGAAAATTCATCTAATCCACGATCAAAGCTCTGCGAAAAGATATTCGTCCTTAAAAAGACAGCAAGGTACTTGTCTGCGGTCTGACCCAAAAAAAAGGAGTATCCAGCTTGTGAAAGCGGGGGTGAAAAAGGGTACAATCGAATCGTGGCGTTAAAAAGAGGGTACTAAAAGAGCAACTAAAATTGAAGAAAGACAGGCAGAGGAGAGAACAGTATGTTGCAGTAAGGGATAGAAGAAGAGGGGGGGATTTCTCTGTGGCAGGCTCGAATGACTTTGCAGGCAACAATCGAGGGAGAAAGGTAGACGCATAATGGTCGGAGATCAAGAACCATAATAGACCGTAGGGTATACGCTACAGGGTACCAACTGACTGACTGACTGACTGACTTATTTGTATTATGGTATTATAGAAGGCAACCCTATATCCGGGGCCCGTGAATCCGGTGCCCCCCTCTCCCCCCGACGTTCGACGCCTAGAATTCAGACCGACACGTCGAAGGGACGACGCCCATCCAGTTGACCTGCACCGCCTAATTTGACGCTTTAACCTATTGTCGGTGCACGAAGGGCCCTTTCAATCGAGGAGAGACGTGAAAAGCGCGTGGGTCGTTTGTCCTGTCCCGAAAAATGCGGACAGGATGCGGAGCTGGTGGCGGAAAATATCGTAACAATCGTCCGTGCTCGTTTCCTCGAAACGTTCGTTCGGAAGATCGAAATTATACGACGAGATACGAAGACCGAGTGTTTGGTAATTTGTCCATTTTTCAATGGAACGGGATGGAGGGGTGGTTTCAGAGAAGTCGATGCAGTTTTCAACCCCTTCGGTGGTTTATTCGAAACTGTAACCTTATCAATTAGGATATTTTCAGAAAATAATTTTAATTAGTATAATACATTTTTTTGCTAAGTTGTTGTGAAGTTGGTTTAGAAATAATAGATTATTTAGTTTGGAAAGATTTTATTGTAAGAAAATTATTATTTGTATTCAATCTGAGCATATATTATTTTTTATAATGAAATCAATCATTGTAATTAAAAAAAAAGAATGTTGCTTGGGTCCATTTAGACCCATTACCGTCTAGTTCAGAAATATTGCTAAATACAATCTAAATTTCTGTCTTCTCGTGAAACGTCAGCGAGGATTTTATAACGCGTAATAAAAGAATAAATCGCAGCTTATCGTTTCCATTTAAATGCGAAACAGAAAATCTATGTTATCTGCAATGCGTATTATCTCTAATAAACCGATACGCTCTACGTAAATATCCTCGCAAATTGTATTCGCGCCGGGGTAAACGCTTTTCATGATCTCTGTTATTGCTCTCGATAGCGATACCTGTATCATCTATAATCAAGGAATCACCTTTATAATTATATTTTAATCAATTCCTGATGACGAATGAAAGATATCACTTCCAATTGTAAATATTAACACGTTGATACCATTTCCCAGAATTCTATTTTTTATCACCATCATCCAGAATTTTTAATTAGCTAAGTTTAAGAATTTTTAATTCTAGGAGAAATTTAAAATTTTAGAAAATGGGTCCAGTTTTCATTTTGCAATGGAATCATCCCGACCGCTACCCAGTTACGCCACTGCATTTTTTATGTCCATTATCCAGAATTTTTAATTAGCTAACAATAAGTCTAAGAATTTTTAATTCTAGTAGAAATTCAAGATTTTAGAAAATGGATTCAATTTTCATTTTGCAATGGGGTCATCCCGACTCCTACCCAGTTACGCCACTGCAAAATCAACCCGGGACCATGTCCATGGAACCGCTGGAAAAACGTATTTGGAAAGCATGGTACGGCTCCTAATTGTCCTTGAACGATCCCTCCCTAAAGCGGGTGCAATAAGTAACGCCGGCCTAAAGATGAGGTCCAATGCATCAATGTCATCGCGAACAACATTGTTCCCGGTTACGAGCCGAGGACTTTACCTCTAACGACGTATTTATGGCGTCAAGTTGCGGCTTAAATAATAACCAGTCGATGATGGATGGTACGGGCCAAGCACGCAGAAAATCGACATCATTATTGTTGTTACGGGGTTTTGTAACATCTAGCCAAGATATTTTCTCGATCGGCAACAATTCTGCCTGGACGTGAGCTACGAGACGCGGCAGATGCGTATAATCTCTCTTGTATTAACGATACCACGATCCTCGCCCTATCGCTTTATCTCGCAAATCAGCCCTGGGAACAAAGTACCACTACACCGATTTACTTTTTTCCTTTCCGACCCAACAAGAAAATAGGGAAATCTGGGAACGATTTCGTATCGAAAGAAGCATTTGAGAACATTTCAAAGTAATTAAAATGCGTTTAATTACAGTCAATGACGGAGAATCCTCCTTTTTTAATTGAAGAAGAAAAATTCTAGAAAGGTAAATTTATGAAAAATTGGAGTTTTCTGAAGAAATGTTATTTAATTAATTAAGATAATTGAATTTTTGGGGTAATTGAAGAGAGTCATTTGGACAAATTTTCATTAGAAAGAATTGGAAAATCATCCCCTAAAATACAAGGCTAAAAAATTTAAGAAATTACGAGATATTCGAATTGATTTTCTGTCCGCAGGATGCTTCGTTTATGAAAACGAACGATCTTGAATCAATTTCGATTGAAGGATCGTCCAAACAATTACGCGGGTGGTTTATTAACATTCACGCTAATATAGCAATAAATTAGCGCGAAGTAGCCAGCCAGGTGGATCGATACACGCTTTGTATATCGTTTCGAACCGTTCGCGATAGTATATTATGCAAATATTTAGCTATTAATGTTTTCTTTATGACAGGTCGCAAGTAATTTGTTTCGTAATTAGTATTTAGCGTAAGAGTTATTCGTTTGGTAATTACGCGAACGGGATACTCTTGCTGTCGATGAGAATCCGACAGTTTTGCATACAATTTTCATTAGTCCATCGTGGTGCATTAGAGGTTAATGTGATCGGTTAAATATTGGAATTTACACGTGCTAAACTCGCGACGGAAAAGTGCATTCCCTGCATTTCTGGTCCAACCAAATATTCACCATATTTCAATCACGTTTCAAATCAAATTTACAAATCCAAATACGTATTTTTCTCAAGGGTCTTATTATAATATTTGGCAATTTCCAACCCCTGAAAATCACAAATTTTAATTAACCCTTGAACAGTGACGTTTGGGTCAATCGAAATCCATAAGGATATTGGGGCTCTCTCCATGGTCCGCCGTCCGAGGGTTAAACAATTTTAGCTCCCCCTCTTCATCTATCTTTGATACTTCAATGATTTATTATTCCTTTATAAATAACTTTTGTAAAAATTTGTATTCAAAAATTATTCTTCGAAATCTCCATTCACTTTCATATTTTCAATCCACAAAATTAATCAGTGGAATAAAAATTGAAAGCAATTTTTAAATTCACACCATCCTCATATACAAAAATGCATTTTCTTGAAAAGATGAAACTCTGTTCATGTTGTTTCAAGAGAGAAAAAGGAGCCATGTATGGCGCGGAATGAATGTAAAAATAAACGAGATCGGGAACGAAGTAAACAGGGTTGTTCAGGATAGTCTCGAGTGAAATATGCAAATGTCGGTGTGTGTAGTAACACGAGGGATAAAGAGGGTTGCCCGCGTGATTCCGGACAATTCAAATCTTTCGTTGTAGGCGTCGCGAGGGTGGCCCTTCTCGAATACGTGATTTACCATCAAATTTTACGGGAGAACGAAAAAGAAGAGGGTTAAGGAGACTCTTCTCTCGGCATTCATTGAAATGAAGACATCCTTTGAAACATGAAGACGTTTTTAAACCTTTTACCAAAGAAATTTCAACTTAGATTTAAAAGAATAATTTTACACTGAAAATAAAATAAATTAACTAAGATGGTGGCTCCTGAAGTCTATCGCTTAAAAAATATTGAAAATAAGTATTTTTCTTCCCAAAAAATTTCCCAAAAATTAGTACACAGACGAAAATCCTTCAGTGGGATGAATTTGAAAGAAAAACAGTGTTCGGTCTCTGAACTTCTTTATTTTACGGATCGTTGACAAATGAATGTCTCTTTTCTCTCGCGGGAACTTCTCTCGTCTATCACGGAACGAAGAAGAAGAAGCTTGACAAATGATAAGCGCATGCAGAGCGAGGTAAAAGCAGATTTTGAGTAGAGTAAACGTCGCCACCGGGCACAAGATATCCCCGGTGTGAATGGACCCGCCGGCATAATGTTCGAACCTGTAGCCGTCTCTCTCTCTGTTCCCTCAACCGAATGATTGTTGGTAGAAAAAAGGACGGAAAGTTAAGCCTGTTTGTCGGGGTCTTCACGAATCGAAGGCAGCTGTGCCTTTTGGGCCGCGTAGGCCCCTTTATGGGGGACCCAACAAAGCCGGCTGTCGTATTTGGACAGTATTAGCGTTAAATTTGGTCAATGAAATAGTTTCACTGGTACGTGAAGGGTGTGTAACACCGGGAACGCGGATCCTTCATCAACGATCGACCGTGTTCGACTTTCAGACGTGTCGAGGACATTGGCGTAACTGGAGTTTCTACAGGAGGGTGGTTAAAGTACCCTAATTTAGACTGGAAATATCAATCGTTCAACGATACTTAATATTTTGTGAAATTTTTATTTTAAACCCTCAAATTCGACAAATAGAAATTGTCATTATTTTCAAAATAATTCAAATATTAGATCGTTCTTTTATTAATTATAATTAGAATGGTTATTTTGATTATTTTTATGTTTTCTAATAGAGTGTCCGAGGTAGTTCAGTTACGCCACTGGTCCAGAGAGTCCTTCTAGCTTCTAGTAGTCCTTTCGTTGTCGGTGAACTTCTTTTGCGTCTTTAGCCGGAGAAGAGCATCGTTATTAATCATCCATTCAACTCCCTCTGTTTCCGGCTTAACTCGGATCTCAGAATAGCAGGTAGCGGGTCTCTCGCGACGGTAATTATAATTAGCCTATTATCCAGCCGGTTGGAATTTTCTGTTCCTTCTTTTTTCTCGTCTGGCCAGAGTTCTTCTTTGTTGTTCGACAACGAGTTTAAGAGTCGTTGGTCATCTCGAGCCCACGGGCTGGCTTCTGGGTACAGATTTCTAGGGATCATCAGTACGTTTTTCGATGATTTAATGCGACATTCAAAACGGATGATTTATGATCTTCGAAAATTGTTGCGAATGGATTTTTCAAATCGAGTATT
The DNA here is from genome assembly GCF_907164935.1 of Osmia bicornis bicornis. NCBI lineage: Eukaryota > Metazoa > Arthropoda > Insecta > Hymenoptera > Megachilidae > Osmia > Osmia bicornis. Next base: position 5,583,802 of record NC_060223.1, read on the forward strand.
TCTATTCGTTCACTTTTTCTAGATTACAACGAATAAAATGATTTCCGTATTAGATAGCTATTGGATAGAGTTTCATTAACACGTTGAACGTGTAAATAATTAAAAGAAAACAATAGAAAAACATTATTTTAAGTAATATTGCTATGGTACAAATAATGGGAAATGGCAAATAGAGAGCTTGAAATTTGAAAATTAATTATTACTATTCTTAGTAATTAGAAAAAATGCTCAGTTTCACTGTGGCGTTCAACGTGTTAATATTGTCCCAGAATGATCATCGCATTATCGGGGTTCACAGTGGTGTCACCCGTTTCGTTACGCATCGGTACTTCCTTCGGAACGGTCCCACCTCTGTGAACACTGAAATGTCTCAATTCCTTCCTTCTAATTCAATACGAAAACTATATAAAAATCAATGACTTTTTCCATTGAATAATTTATCATCGACTTATCATTATCAAAATATTTACCCTAGAAAATTAATACTTCACTTTCTTTTCATAAAATATTTTTAATAAAGCAATAATAATATTTTTACCAAAGCAAAATCATTTTCATACTAATCTCGAAGAAATTTTTAATATTTTCTAACCGGTGGGCCCCTTCTTTGGTCTTTTATATTTTTATTAAATTTACCCTAGAAAATTAATACTTCACTTTCTTTTCATAAAATATTTTTAATAAAGCAATAATAATATTTTTACCAAAGCAAAATCATTTTCATACTAATCTCGAAGAAATTTTTTCTAATATTTTCTAACTTCTTCTTTGGTCTTTTGAATTTTTATTAAAAATCTCTTCATTTCACGAATTTCAATAAGCATTTGACGACCAATCATCCCCTCAGCTTCGAAGCGGAACCTGAACGCGCATACGATTATACGATTTAAATACGACGAACGTATAGTAAGCGTGACACAAAGAGGAGAGGAGAGAATGAAAAAGAGAAAAGAACGTAGTAAAAATTAGAGAGGGATAGGGAACGAGTGGCTAACTGTATGGTTATCCCATCATCTGCCGTGGAACACGATGACACGGATCACCGGCGGGCAAAAGGATCTCCGCTGCATGGCTAATATAATGCAATCATCGGCGTGTAATGATCGGGTGACAATGGACGCCGGTCGGATTCCCCTGTAAACTGATTTCAGCCACGACACTTTCGTTTGCTCCTTTATTTTTTTCCGTCGCGCTTACGACACTCTGCGGCCGTTAATAAAAGCCGATGATCCGTGAAATTAGCGAGCATTTATCACCGTGCCGAACCACCCCATAAGCTGGCTCAATTATCGCTTTATGTCCCGTAAAACGAAACGCTACCGAGAGGAACGGTAGGTTGACGAAAATTTTTCAAACTTCTTCCTTCGGCTGATTGAATTTTTATTCTAATGAAACTTTATTCATTACGATTAATTTTATCTGCGATTAAAATATTTTATTCGTGATTCAGAGAACTTCTATAAACCCCATAAATGATGCTTTAAACGTCCTTCGTTTGTTCACGCTTGAACGGAGGAACATCGGCTAAACGGATGTCATCGAAATAGTCAGGTCTCCCTATTTTCCTGCAATTGGTAGCTCGACTAACGTTGCTGAAAAGGCATCGAGGGCCGAGTGAAAAATTAGCACCGAAAATGCTGAGCAGGGAATAAAGCGAGTCCCGAAGACAGGGAATACATAACTATAACAGATGCGTCCACCGGCAGTGGAATATTCAGAGGGAATATATGGAGAAATTTATATTCGACCCGCGATTACGAGTCTCATGATCACGTCATAGGCGTTGGAAAGTTTTTCTTTTATAGTTGTAACTTGGAGGACACCCACGATTCCTCGACTTCGAAACAAATATATTTTGGGAAAGGTATAAGGGGGTGATGATGTACCTCGTATGGGGTTAGTTGGGAAAAGGGAGATCCTTTCGCGAATCAAGGGACAACCTTTACTATCGTCGTTTTTAAGCCTCCACCGAGACTGATTTATCGTCTACCTTGTTGTTTAACCGGAAGGGTTGTTCTTGTAGCAAGGTTTATTATTATTCATGCGATTGCGACTGCGTTTAGAATACTATCTAGTAGATAATTCCTTTGGAATTTAAATCAGATATAATTATTCTAATATTTAAACTTTTTTAAATTAAGAAATTTCAAGATTTTAATTTCAATACTACCCCTATTAAATCTAGAAGAATGATACCAAGTAAATAAAAATCTCTACTGAGAAATTCATGATGTTCTTGTAACAAGGTTTATTATTATTCATGAGATTATGCTTTGAATCCTAGTAGCTAATTCTTTTGAAAACTAAATTGTATATCATAATTATTCCAACGTCTAAACTTTATTAAATTGAAAAATTTCAAGACTTTTACTCCAAGCAATACTACCTTTATTAAATCCAAAAGAATAATACCAAGAAAATAAAAATCTCCATTAAAAAATTCATGAAGTTCTTGTAAGATGCTTTGAATCCTGGTGGCTGATTTCTTTGAAAACTAAACTAAATATCATAATTATCCAAATGTCTAAACTCTACTAAATTAAGAAATTTTAAAATTTCAACTCCAAGCAATACTACCCCTATTAAATCCAAAAGAATAATATCAAATAAATAAAAATCTGTACTGAAAAATTCATTATGTTCTTGTAAGAAGCTTTGAATCCTAGTGGTCAATTTCTTTGAAAACTAAACTAAATATCATAATTATTCTAATGTCTAATCTTGTTTAAATTAAGAAATTTTAAAATTTCAACTCGAAGAAATACTACCCCCATTAAATCCAAAAGAATAATACCAAGAAAATAAAAATCTCTACCAAAAAACACACGACGGAGATCTGTTAACGTTCAATTGACAATTGAATTTGCTAATTCGGAATTCGTTAAGCGTTTCAATTGCCCTGGAAGACCTAATACCAGCAGTCCATTAATCGCGCCGACGAGCTGGAGAGCTTTATTGCCGACTGATCAACGCGACGATGTAATTTGCACGATTTTATTGGACGGTCCAGCCTCGCGGGTAATAATTTCACTGTAAACAGGAAGGTTCCGTGCCAATGGGGAGGATAGAGAATAGAACAGAGGTGTTAGGCCCCACACGGATAATCGTAGGAAAGGAGATAAAACCGAACGGTGGGACTAGTTCTTAACGAGAAATTTATGCTTCGCGTTTGCCACCTCGTACGAACGATTACGACGGCAGAAACGTGATTTTTTTCGAATTACAAAAGGACACGGAACGGATGTTAGGTTACATACGTGCGTGAGTGAACAACGATCCGGCAAATGGATTTTAAATTGCGGCTCGGAGCTTGGAATGAACTGTTTAAGGGATGAGAAAGTTCTGCGAAGCCGTTCGCGCTATTCATTGCTCGTTCGACGATGGAAATTTTGATGATTTCGTGAACAGATGGCGTCCGTTCAACAGAGACGATTATTTGATTAATAATTTATTAATCTCTTAGTCTTGCTTCTATAATTATTTTATGTTTCATTAAAAATTTTGCAAGCGAATAACTTCTGAATTTTCACATTTAAATTTGCTAGTTTTTTAGAAGGAGATTTCTTTTAAAAACACTTCGCTTCCCGACGGCTACCACCTTTTCTGATATTTTAAAGAATCAACAGAAATTATTTGTCACTACTAAATTATTTTTATTCTAAACAAAGAATAATTTCACCTGTGTACAAAGATACTTAAATCCATCCCTAACTGACACGTGTATCGAGAAAAATAATAAAGCAATGTTATTACGATGACGAGTTGATACCCCAAGTGTATCGAGCGTCGTATAATAAAACTTGTCTTATTTAAACACAGGATCAACAGATTATTTTCCGTAATTCAAACGTCGCTATCGAGGAGCATCGTAAAACCTGCCATATGCCGCGTCCTCACGAAGCATCAAGTCGCGCTTTTATCGCGTATCATTGTCTCTATATTATTATACCGTGCTGTACCGCGGCCGTTTAATACGGATTATTACGATAACCGTTCGCTAAATAGATTCTCATCGATTTCGATTGAAATTTTCCATTCGAATCCCTCCTACACAACATTCTCGATAACGCGTTTAATATTCAAACGAATATTAATTATAATTAAAACAAGTAACCTAACAAACGAAAAAAAAATTAATCATTTATTAAAAGGTGACAATTAAAAAGCTAATAAAACGAAAAATCTGAAATTTGAAATAATAAAAAGTACAGTTCGTCATAGTTCCCACTGTTTCCCATCTAGCAATAAAGAACGAACCTAAATGCAAACAATGATCTCCGTACTCTTTGTTCATAACAAACTCCAGAAGACTCCATAGAAAGGGGTTGAACCGATCGAAGGGAAAAGAACAGCTTCCTCTCTCATCCCCGATGCATTTAGTCGACGTAAAGTTGGATGAAGGACGACGAATGAAGAAAGAGAGGCTCGAGTAACCGGGGGAACGAGCGGCTAAGAGTGGCATAAATTATTCATCCTGCCGGCGGAAAAGAGCGAAAGGTTTGCCGTGGCGATCATTAGATCGGTGGAACTCGAGCCAGGCCAGTCTGGCAGCCGTGGTAAGTTCATCCGACATTAGTTACGTCATCCGCGAAGCAATGGTTTAGCCGGACGAAGTAACCGAATTCTCGTTGACACGTGCATCGCCATACGTAGAACGGCGAGGAACAAGCCAAATGGACCATCGGGAGCAAATAACTCGATTTGCTCCGGGCTACGCGTACTTGACTGGTCGCGAGGATCGCTGTAGAGACTGGGTGGCTGGGAGGTGGAGGGGAGGGGTTGAAGTAAGAGAGAAAGAGGTAGACAGAGGGATGGGGTTGGAAGAGTGAAATGGGGATGAGAGAGCGTACGACAGCCAGGGTGGAAGGAAGCAAGGAAGCAAGGAAGTTATCGAGGCGGTAGTGTCACCATAGTCGTACAGAGGTGCCCAGTTGTCGAGCAAACTAGCGGAGCCAGTCAGCCAAACAGCTCAGCCAGCCAGCCAGCTAGCCAACCAGCCAGCCAGCCAGTAAGCGAACCAGCGAGTTCTTGTTTTATTCAGTCAGGATCATAAATTACGAATTTAAACACACAATGAAAGACGCTTAACAAGAAGCTAACGCGAGATTGAGAGGCCCCGCCCGAAACACCTCTTCTTTCAGAGGAACGAGCTAGCCCGGCCAATCCGAGTACAGAACCGCCCTCCGACGTTCAGCCGACCCACCGTTCCCACGCCAATCCACAGGCTCGTCTGGTAGACGGGCTAGCAGGATCGACCTATCGGTGCTTGGCGTCGCGCGTACCCGAACCCCAAACCCGAACTCGAGCCGAGCTCGTCAAGCCCGACCGTGCGCGACCATGCCGAGAGAGAGTGAATCGCTCGGATAGCGAACAGACTCGTCGTTCCCCGATGCACCCCAGTCGCATACCACTTGGCCAGGCGAGTCACTCGGCAACCCCCCATTAGTTCTCTCCATCGCGTCTATCCTCGTGCTTCTCGATTCACCTTTAAACGACACTATCCTAAATACGTGACTCTCTACGTCTCTCCGTTCGACGATCGTTCAAGGGTAACCGTGCGCTACTTCGACTTTTCTTCCAGTCCTGCCGGATCGATCGGTCTGGATTAAGCCTTCCAGGTAGCAGGGAGCCGGGACGAACGCGTCGAACCGTCGCGATGGCACCGTCGAATAGTGATCGAGGTTAACAACGCTGTGACACGGTTTTTATCGTCACCGGGTACCAGAGTGAGTGAGAGGATGCCTCTTGTGTGTCAGTGAGTGTATACCCCTAAGGATAACCCGACCGCTGACAGCCGGCTGAATCGCGACCACCTCCGTCAACATTTTTCGCTCATTGCCGAACTATGCGTGGTGCGAGATGGTGTGTTCTTTGACCAACAACAATAACAACAACAACAACGGGAAGACTTGCAACGACACCGGTGATCCCTGCACGGACTTGGAGTCGCGATCCAGCCCCGAAGGACAGCCAGGCGAGAACATGTCGTCGCTGAGCGACGCTCACAGACGGAACAGCCATTTGGAAGGCGACAGAAGTTCCTCGGCTGGTTCTTCGTTGGGTTCCTGTTCGCCACCGCCGGCATCGAGCCACTCGCCACCGCCGCCCAGGCCGCCCTGGTTGCACGATTTCCACGCGGCCGCGGCGCCCCACGTCCTTCAGTTCCTCAACCTGAGCGCCGCCGGTGGTAGCATGCTGGCCAGTCAACCTCTGGCGGCTCTTCATTCCATGGCGGAGAGAAGTCACCATCAGCAGCATCAGCAGCATCAGCAACAACAACAGCAGCAGCAGCAACAGCAGGCACATCATCAGCAACAACAGCAGCCGGGTCTTCAGTTGCCAAGGATCAGCGTACCGTTGTCCACGATCACCCAGGGTCAGTCGTCGCCTACCGGAAGCGGGAAACACAGTCCAGCTACCTCCATCACGTCCGTCGGGAGCAATCCTCACGGGATCGACACGATACTATCGCGACCGGCGGCCACGCATCCTCAGGCACCGGTATCCGCCGCCCACGCCGCGTTGCAACCGACGCCGCATCCTCAGCACATGACCGCGCCACGGTACAGCATGCACGCGGGGTTCACAGCATCTTCCGGTTTGTATTCAGTTTTATTTATTTATTTATAAATCCATGTATCAGGTGTGTAACGGAGTTAAATGAATCTTGCCTGAAAGTTTTGCGTTTCTTTTCACTTATATTTTGCATCTGTTTATCAGTTATTGTTGGTACATATGTGTACGGGAGTGTCACACATTATTGGCTGTGTACGAACAACGGACACGTTTTTTTCAAGTTTTATTTTTGAAATATGGATCCAGAGCGTTTGCAGTTGATAAACTTTATTCGGTTGTCAGAGTATATATTTACTATAGGATTAATCCTTGTTTCTTTTTTTTTATGTTATACACACCACTCTTTTTCTTTATATTCAGGGATCGTTGGTTAACTTTTATTGAAGTTAAAATTTAGAATTTATTAAGGATTTTATTGAAACTGGCGAGGGAATTTGAGGCAAAATAAGAACAGTATTGTATTGGTAAAAATTAAAGTTAACGATGAAAGGAAATTAGAGCAAGTTTTAAGGAATTAATATTTCATATTCGTGATAAAATTTTCTGAAAATGTGATCGAATTTGTCTCCGTAATTTTTGCACTGATTTATAAAATGAAATTAGATTTATAATTCAGAGAATAAAAATGAATTTTTTTCCCAAATCTGACAATTTTTCAAGTAGATAATTCAAATTGAAACGTCTGAATTCGTCGAGAAACAGGTATAATAGCAAACTTCCGTCCAATTATTTCGAAAGGAAATTAATTGTTGGGTAAATACGGGGCTGTTCTATGCACAAGTATAATCTGTAACTGTCGGAGGGCTCTATCTTGAACTTGATCCCAGATTACCTGTGCATTTAAAATGATTAAAGCGGCAATTATTTAGGAAGCCGTTCGTGTCGCTTTACTAATGAAACGAAAGTGAATTCCAAACAATTTCCCTTCGCCATTAATCGGGTATTGATTTTAATTATCGCGCATGAACGGAGATACGATTAACAACCCATCACAAATCACAGAAACCTAAACACGATAGACGTAATAATTAATTTCGAAGAAAAAGAATGAAGAAAATCTTTTAATGAAAGGTTTTGCGGAATGCAATTTATCCGAGTGATGAGAATCTGTTCGGGGGATCGGTTGATTGAAAAGTGGGAACCCCGAGGGATCGAAATCGATTCCGCATCGCAAACTCGCCTAACCGAATTAGATAAACGCGTCGAGTCTCGAAGTTAGCGTATTTTGGGTTAACCACCTGACGACGGTGGCCAACTTGCCCCAAGGATCCTGATCCTTGTTCAAGCACACATTGAAACTGTGAAAAGGATCAGCTGTGTCCTCTTCCATTGTCTCCTTATCGAAGACCATAATTAGACTGATTGCTCTACTAAATTCGTTAGAAATTTTCAGCACATCTAATTTTAATATTTTTACCATCATTCATAACTTAATTTTGATATAATTGGATAATTAATACTTTGAGTGTCATGGAAATGACTACTGATTGACGCGTCATAAATTAATTAATTATTTTAATTAAGACTTTAAATTTGAAACTCAATTATTTCTATTCTTAATAATTAAACGAAGGTTCATTTTAAAATTATTTACCGTTTCTCGAGTATAAAATATACCCACAAATTTGATACAAGGTATGTAACAGCTTCCATTCGAAACGGAAGCACCTTAGAGGATACCAGTTCCGACGCTTACGATCATCCAACGCATAAAATCAAGCCCGTTGAAATTGCTCTTCGTTTAGTCGTTTCAACGAGACATTGTGTGAGAACCGAGGGTGTTCGATCTCATCGAACGGCTTACCCGTTTATTATTAATGATACGGTGGCAGAGAGGAACGACTATAAATTTAGAAGCACGGCCATCAAGAGAGAAGCATAGAAATACTAAACACATTTTATGAACGAGGGAGGCACGTGACCGGGGTTCATGAGTTCATGAATTAGGCTGTTGATGGCACTGGCAAGGTCAGATTTCGAGGGTCCTCCAATTAGATTGTTCAATAATATTGAACGCAACAGGGAACCAATATTTTTTCTTAATACACATTATGGTTCAATAATAATTTATTATTTCCTTGAAAAAAATTAATTTTTCACTTTGGAAGTATTCAATTGAATGTTCTATATTTACATATAGGAAATCAATTACATTTATCTTGATCTTTATCGAACCTATTCTATTATTACCACTATAATAACTTCTCTTATCACTGGTGTTATCACTTTCAATATTTACTCTCATTATTACACCGTCCCCCTCGATACATGTATTATAATACTTAAAATGAATCTAATCTCATTTCCTTAACCCTTGTCGATTGAGACCCAAACTTATAAAACGTGTTCAATCTAATATTAAATGTATAATTTTTAAACAAAAGAGAAAGAATAATTTTCGTATCAAATTAAAACTGGGGCTCTCTCCTTGGTCCGCCGTTCAAGGATTAAGCTCCAGAATGTCACATTTTTATAAATGAATATATATATCGGTTTTGATACCCGATAGAAAATGATTTTTTATGGAAATTATCTTTTAATAATTCATGAGCCATCGGTAACCATCGGATCGTTGTAAAAGAATCATGGTTGAGCAACACTGTAGACACTATAAAATTGTTTTCCTTCCAATAAAAGAAGAAATCTTGGTGGTGGCACCCGTAAAAGCCACCAAGAGGGTTTCTGAAAGAATCCTTTGCGATTTATATCCGACTGCCGTGCCACTTTTGTCCATGGCGGACGTTCAAATATCTTCAGGAATCGTGGCCATAATTCGCAATAATGGAACCGGCTATAGTTTCGAAAAGAGCCGCGTTCCTCTTGCGAACATTGTTTAAGATCTCTCCTCGTTTCTTACTATCTCACTTTCTCATTGTTTTTTGTCTTTACCACCGTTCCTTACTTTTTCTTCTCAATCTAATTTTCCACACGCGAAAGGTGTCGAAATTAACACTAGAACATTAACACCAGAGGGGTCAAAATGACATGTTTTTTAAATTAATAAGTCATCATGCCTCTTATGGTCATTTTCTCCAATGTAGATGTACGAAAATATACTTAGTTTTTTAAAAATGTATTTGAAATAAAAATAATATGAGAAACTTCAAAACTCACAAGTATACCTACATTCCATGGGGGTCAAAATGACTCATCTCGGTATATGGAGGTATACTGCATAAAATTTTACAAAAAAGAAAAAAAAGAAAACTGTTCTACAGAATTAGTTATTTGCATATTTTAGAAAAAGTACAATATTTTAGAAAACAAAATGTACTGAAAATGAATAATGATTATAAGAAATGCCAAACAAGTCATTTTGACCCCCCTTGGTACATCTAGTGTTAATATAACCACGCGAAGGCTATTGAAAATTCCATTAGAAAATATTTTCTATTTTTACCAAATCTGATGAAAATTGAAGCTTCATCGAAACACGAGTGATAATCAACGTGTCAGAGGGTTAATGACAGAAGCTAAGAATCGTCGTTCCAGTAAATTGACAGAAAATTTCTTTCACTCCCCCGTAAGTAAGTTGTCGGAGCACCCTGTTCATGGTGCACGCTGTAGAAACGTGTATCCCGCCCCCGAGGTAAAATGGGCGAGCGATGCATGTCGCGCAATACGGAACGCGCAGGTTCGATACGCATCCGTGTGTTCATTCAACCTCCTCTTGCTTCCAACCCTCGTTGCATCTGCTTTCGTGATAATTCACCGTCGCTTCTCCGTACTCGAAAGGAGTTTAACAACCCTTTACCAAATACCAAGAACGCGAAACAACTAAATAATCGTTAAAAATTTAAGATATCGATATTACGGATTAGCTAGAAAATTTGAATAATTCAAATAACTTATCGAAGGGGTTAATTATTGCAATTATAAGGAAATATAAATTCCATATACCAAAAACGCGAAACAACTAAATGATCGTTAAAAATTTAAGATACCGATATTACCGATTTGCTAGAAAATTTGAATAATTCAAATAACTTATCGAAGGGGTTAATTATTGCAATTATAAGGAAATATAAATTCGAAGAGAACTAGATATCCAACGATATTTCTCAAAATCACCCTCAAAGCCTCGATCCATCCTCCTCTGTCAGCAGGAAAACGCTCGATCTCTTGAAATCGAGATTCTCACACCCCCACCCAACCACCCATCGCTTACATATAGGGCGAGAACCGTAAAAATCTCTGTTGGAGGTTCAATTAAAGTCGGAGGATCGTGGAGCGATCGTCAGCTTCTTTGCCACTGAAGGATGATACCGAATATTTTTGTTGATGAGTATGCAGCCTTTAGTCGTTTATGATCCAATAAATTTTATTTGATTTCAACGTAACCGGACAAAAGGAATAACGATCGAGCGATCGTTTCTGCCTCGAGCACACCGCTCGATGGAACACTAAAACGGGAAATAACGTTTTATACGTGCCGGATACGGGGGTTGCTTTGAGAAAGGATCGTTTCTACTTAAATTACGACTAAATGTACGCGACGATATTCTTGGTAGAAGATTTTATAAACCTTTGAGAATGATGAACCAATATTAGAAGCGAATAAGAACTAATTGCAGACGCTCAGATTTCTTGTACGTTTTGAAATAAAAAATATCATTTAATTTAAATTTGGGGATCAGTTAGAATTGAATAGGATTAATGTTGACAATAGGGCAGGATGGTTGGTTACTTTTTGCCGGACAGGAAATTCCTGTTTTGATTGGACTGTAGGTGGCCACAAACGTCCAGTTGTGGTTTATCCTGCTAGCTATTCCCTATTCTCTTGATAGATAAGATAATGTATACAGTTGTTGACACTTATACAATGATTAACTCTTTTCCTGAAAAGACAGAATATTTTTTTTCGCCTGTTTCTTGAATAAGGAAGAGCCTTTCCTGGGAGAAAAATCGCGGGACCCTTTATCGGTGGTGTATGAAGGAGTTCTAAGTAGTATTATATTACCGAAAGGGAGTTGAAAAATTTGTGTAGGATAGAAGAGAGAAAAAAAATCTTTTCCTAAAAAGGTAAAACATAATGCGTTTTTTAACTTTCGGACGGCGGACCATGGAGAGAGCCCCAATTTTATTTCCTAAATTTAGATTTTACACTATTTCCATAGAAATTATTTTTCTACATGTAAAATATATTTATCTTTTATAGCCCAAATAGAATTGTAATTTATTACGCGTAATTCTACTTTTATAGCAGTCAATAACTATCTACGTTACCCTATAACGAACTATAAATGGTGATACAAATTGCGACACTTTCCTCATTATATTCTCCTACGTGCAGTTTAAAATTTTCACGAGGCATCGAGTGTCTCGTTAAATTCTCATTAAATTGAAGATTTACAAATAAATCAAGAAAACGAAGAGGAAAGAATAACTCTATCCGTGTATCTGTGCATACCATGTTCTCTTCACGGTGTGTTTGCTTTTGAATGCAGGTATCGGACAATTCCAACAAAGAACGGAACCACGGCATCCTGCTGTCTATTGGCCGGGTCTTCAGGGATTAGTCAGCGATCCTCTGGCATGGCGAGCAAGACTACACACGCGTAAGTTTCCTCTCGCAAACTTGTTCTAGATTTGTAAAGCGTACTCGAACTTCGCAGTTTCTCCTCCCAGAGACGAATAATTAAGCGAAATTCTCCTAATTCCGAACGAAGAAACCGATGTTCCTCTTCATAGAGAAATAGTTACGGAAATAGAAAGTTAAGGAAACAAAGAAAAAATGAAACGAGAGCGTTGAAACGAAAAAGATTGGATCGAAAACATTGATCCATAGCAATGAGGGGGCCTCGAGATATTTTTCTACCTTCGGGATATTTCGTTACCGACGATATTACACAGATTTGACAGCTGCTAGTGTTTGCTTTTGCTACGAGGAAATCGGTTGACCGAAGCGAAAAAACACGTGTCGCTAAACGCCGCTTCCGAGATCTGAGAAAACACCTTTTTCCTCTGTATTTCGAAACAAATTTTTTCCCAACTTCCTTTCGCTTATACAAATAAAATACAATCGAACGGAAAATTGTACACCCCCTGTACAATAGGGGAAGAATCTCCAACTAAACACCTCCTCAAAACCCAACGCCTTAAAAAGGTATCCGCCGATGGTCCATCATGGAAACGTCTTCAAAATCAAATTCCGGAAACTCGCCGCCAGCCACGGTCCGCTCTAGAAACTCCCACATCCCGTACGAAACTCGGCGCACGACTACCCAGGGCGATTTGTAAAAGCGATTAAGGGCGCCGCGAAAGAAGAACGAAAAGAAAGAAAAAAAAAAAAATCACAAGCAAAGTGAAAGAACACGTGACGTCGAAGAAGAGAGCAGAACCATCCCCTTTTCCGAGAGCATACATCAGCCCTGTTGTGGCACATGTGCCAACCCAGCACGCACACCACCGTCCGAACGTAACACGCTGTAGAGAAGGACGGAGCGTGTAGATACGAGAAAGGGAAAAGAAGGGCGAGGAAGATGGGATGTAAGTACGCGTGGAAGGGCGTGGACGAGCAAGCGTGTGTTGTTTCAGCGTCGTCGGGTACGAATGTCACTGCGGGACGAATAAGAGGGTAGCATAGCGGTAGTCCGCTGCGGCGGCGTCGGATCCGGAATATCATATTCAATATCAACCCTCGAGAAAGCATCTCCTACCCCCCTCGCGATGCCGCAGCCGGCCCCTGGCTTTCCACACTCACGCGAATAACTCTGGCAATATTTTAACTGTGGCATCGTACGAACGACGGGTTTACCGTGTAGACCCGGTATTCCTGGCTTGCTCCGGCGCCTCTTCCATCGCCATCCCTCGTAACCTGACTTACGACCCCGAAATACACCGCTACAACTCCTCGATCTATGCTTTATATTCCGACCTGTAACGCCGATAGGCTTCTGCGCGAACCTCGGGAGAGGCGTCCTCCAACGATCGCCATGGGACCAGACTTTCCACGGGACGAAGGAAACAGGTGGACAGAGAGGTTGGTGTTTCGTAATAATTTCGGATTGTTTAACTGAGAAGAGGAAAGGAATTGTAACTTTTCTAGTTGGATACGAAATCGTTGATGGAAATGGTTTTTCCTCTTAGCTGGATATTTATGGGCAGCTTTGGACTACGAGTTTCCTCTCGCTTCGAGAGCCGGTTACCAGCGATGAAATAGTGTTTCCGGGTTATTAAGGACTGCTGGATTGAGATTGGAGCGACAGCGTGGGCGTAAATATCGGAGGATTTAAGTTGAGAATTAAAGAAGTTGAAGATAAAGATGTGGAATGGAATTGAGGACAATTGAGAAAGAGAACTCTATACGGAAATAAAGAAAATATAGTGATCGAATTAGTAGAACCGACGATTTTACATAACAGCAATTAATTTTTAAATGAAAACCTAGTTAAATGGAGTTTCTGTTATTTTTTTCATGATGCATTGATGCTTGCAAAGTTATGATAGATAGTTGAAGAAAGTGAAGAAATTCTCCGGGCCTCACCCCCATCGAAAATTTGTGGAAATATTTATTATTATGGGCTAGAAATAAAGCAATCAAAATCCCGAAAAGATGTAAATATAATCTTGTTTATTTTTATAAGTGTTTTTTTTGTATATTATCAAGTTATTCAATGTAAAAACCTTAAAATTGTGATTATATTTCTACAAAAACACGAAAAACCCATATTTCATACCGAGGCTCTAATAATTTGATCACCCACTGTAGTCTACAGGGTTGAGTAGAATTCCGTAAAAAAAGAATCGGATTGAAATGATTAAAATTTGGTCAGGTAATTAAGAAAAGGACGAGCCGAGTGGACGAGCGGTAGCACGCGGTCAGACCCGTTTACCCGTGGCACATAGGGAAGGGATGCAAAACGAACGAAAAGGGACGAGAAGGGAAGGGAAGAGGCGTAGGGTCGTCACAACAGTATGGGTTGTGGGACTTTAATTTAATAAAGCAATTTGTAACGGAATACGGAACGAGGCAATAATGGCCAGTTGGCGGGGAGGGTTCTAATGAGCTGCTTACCGCACTCCACCCTCTGCTTCGATGGAGGTACACGTTTCACGCGATATCCCCTATTCATCTACTTAGAAACTGCGTAAACTCGTACAACTTCCTCTACGGTAATTCGATAAGTCCCTACATTTTTTTCTTTTTCTTGCCATCGTTTAACCCTCCCATCAGTCTTGGAATTTCACTTCTGTCAATTTTCCCTGAAATTCACCAAATTTTCCAGCTTTCTCCCTTAATAAATTTCTCAGTTTTCTCCTTTGATAAATTTCTAATATTATTAATAACACTTCGCTAATAAACCCTTTAATTATTAAAGTACCATTGTTTCGTCTAATTTCATCCCCCTTTTGTTCGATATACTGAACGAGTCGAGATAGATTAATAGATAATTTACCAAATTTTCCAGCTTTCTCCTTTGATAAATTTCTAATATTATTAATAACACCTCGCTAATAAACCCTTTAATTATCAAAGTACCATTGTTTCGTCTAATTTCATCCCTCTGTTGTTCGATATAACGAACGACGAGCGAGATAGATTAGTAGATAATTTTCCCACAATTTTCTGGACGATTGGTTAAGTTTACGAGCAGAACGGACGAGGGAGATCATGCTAATCGCGCCGGTTTTTCGCGTCACATCGCTCGTGAACATCTTCGCGTCGCGATAATGCCACCCGAAATTTCACCCCTCTCGTCACGTGCCATCCTATTCGACGATAGTATCTATCCTGGGGATCGAACACGGGAATCAACGGCACCAATGGCAAGGATAACAAGGATAACAAAGTCCTCCCTATTTGCGGAACACTAAACTCACGTGGCTGGCACGTGCCGGCAGCCGTCCCGACGCCATCATTGTGGTCTATCGCACAAGTGTTTAACCCTTGAACGACGCTATCCTGTCAAATTAAACGGCGATCTCCTTCTGTCTTTTTCTGCCTACCAAATTTTCCCATTTTCATAAAATTCGAATTAAAATTCTCAAAAATCGAACATTAAGCTAATATTTTTACAATATTTCTTGAATAATGGTTCAATAAACATTTGCAACATCGATTTTTAACACCCACGAAACGAGGAGAGTTAAAGGAAACACCTCGAAAGGTTTCGATCGACCGATCATCGTGAAATAATTTGATGGTTTTTAATAGATATGTTGTACACAACATTTTCGGCGTGTAACGAGATGTAAATTTATGACGTAATTATCGATAGGGTATGTAAATCGTCGGGAACAAAATACGCCGGCCGATGGCAAGAAGAATGACGCAAAATTGATGAAGATTAATTACTTGGTAAAAGGGATGCGTGGCGTGCTTACGATTTATTGAATAAGTTTAATTCGACTCTGTTAACGAGGAGCACTCTCCAATTACAAAATTATCCTCCTGCAAATTTCTTTTTTTTTAATTTATCATTGTAATCTAGTTTACAATTGGTATACTAAATATCCTCTGATAGTTTCAATAATCAACTCACACAGATACAGTTTTATTCGACCAATTTAGCCTTTAACGATTAAACGAGTGTTATTAAGGTGACGAGAGTATCTCTGAAAGATATTGATGTTACAGTGTCGCAACAGCTGGGTTGTCAGCAGACGATGACAGGCTCAGGCGGTGCTGGGGAACACGAGGGTGGTAAGAAGAAACACACAAGGCCAACGTTCAGTGGCCAGCAAATCTTCGCCCTTGAGAAAACGTTCGAGCAAACGAAATACCTTGCGGGCCCTGAACGTGCTAAATTGGCGTACGCCCTCGGCATGTCCGAGTCCCAAGTCAAGGTAAGAGCAAAAAGAAATCTTCTCGTCCACAGGGGCAGATCTTTCGACGATTAAGCCCTTCGATTTCGAAACGAGGACGGAGATAGAAAGAAAAATGAAAATAATTATTTCGTTCGAACGTTCCGTTGGAAGATCGAAATCGATGTAACGAACGTTATATCCACGGTCATTAAAAAGGATGATTTTTCAAGCTTGTAATCCCCGCTTAAACAATTAAGCCGACAAGGAAATATTAAAACGATGGCGAGCGTTAAAAACAGGCAGCTACCCGTTGATTTTACTTTTTATCGCAGCTTCCGTTCGTTCCATCATTCACGGATTAATATCGGAGCCCCGGCGAACGCTTAACTGTTATGAATTTTTATTAACCCATCTACATCTGTTACTCATAATTAGCCGGCTCTCCACTTAAATCATCGTGACGTTTTTATTGAAGATTACCGTAAACTTTATTAAAAACCGTGCCTGCTACGCCACATCCTAGTAATATCGTCATCTAATTTTGAGAATGACTTTTTTTCTCTCTCTTATTTATACCATTACAGTTACAATTATTCTATCTCCTCTTCTTGCGTTAATCCCGATTTATCCCGATTGATCTTTCATCGATTGCCAAGAATAAAGCATTCGAAATCCTCCTCGCCAAGGGTTAATACCACCGGAAAAAGGAATAAAATAAAAAAGCATACAACCCATCGAGATTCAGTAGCTTTCATTACGGATGGGCCAGTTTCCCGCGTGCTCCGTAACAGGAGGGTAGGTAAGCGTGATTTTAAAACGCATTTGTTCAACAGCGGCTTACTCCATCAACGCCGAGAGCAAGCTTCTAACGAGGCAGCTTGTAAAAAGTTCGAAGGATAAAAGAAGGTGACAAAACAGCCCGGAGACGTGTCAAGCTTTGCGGCACCTGCGTCATCCTCGGGCGGCCGCTCTCTCCTCGCCCTGGAGTCCCTCCGTTCCCTCCTCCAACACACCCACCGCGCTCACCCTACCCTCTTCGTCTCCGATAATATTTCCAGTAGAAACCAGAGGAACGGAGAAGGAAGAACAAGCTACCGTCCGGAGGTGACGACAGCCAACGTCACGGTAGCGCTCCTCTCCTCTCCTTTTTTTCCCTCTTCTTTTCATCCACATCTCTGTCTATTTCTCTCCATCTTTCCTCCTCTCTCCCTCTTTTTCTCCCTACCCCTATTACCTATCTCTTCCCATATCCTCTCCCACCCCCCCTGTTCGAACGATCTCTCCCGGAGGCTTCCACCTCCTCCACTTTTACTCCCGCCTCTCGCCGGCTACATCTGTAGAGTACTCTTCTGCTTGCAGCTTCAGCTCAGCGGAGAACACACCGTTCGAAGCCTCCTCTTGGTCCTCGGCTACCGTCCTCCTCCTTCGTTCGCCATCTTCGACCCTCGCAAACCAGCTTGCCATTTCGATGCCTCCAACCCCTCCGTATCTCTCTCTCCCACGACGCGTTCCCGTCGCTTCCCTTTTTCTCCCGTTCCTCCTCTTCCACTCTGTCCGTCCGTCTGTCCCGCGGCATCGATGTAGCGCTGTCATTGGCTCGTTCTACGCCGCCATATTTACATTTTTATTGAAAGCTACAAGTCTGTGTCGGTGAGTGATGGCAAGGGGATGAAGGTAGCGCCCTCTCTCTCTCTCTCTCTCGTTCAGCAGTTCGGCTTTTCAGGGCTGTACAAGGACGGCGAACGAAAGGGAGGAGGGTGGATAAAGGGAGGAGGGTTAGCATTCAATTACCTCGGATTTCCTCGGCAAGAGGCGATTCACCTCTGCGTATATGCCATCTTCGAGGGTGAGATTGGACCCCGGTATCCGACGGTGGCAGCGCGTTTTCCGAAATATTACGACAATATATACCCGTAGCCGGGATACGACTCGCTGATTCAGAGGCATCGATTCCTCCTCGTCGCTCGTTGTTTAGCCGACGACGATGCTGCGGCCAGATTTGCATTTCATCCTTTCATATGGAACGTTCCTCCTGCAGCTGCAGGCTCCGAGGTCTTTTATTCCTGGATTTTATTAGGCCTTCGTATTTGCAATATCTTTGTTTATAATTTCTCCGTTGAGACTCCACGTCTTCGTAAAAATAATTGTTATGAATTATCAACCCTTATTCCTTAGGGTTGCGAACTTTTGATTTTTCTTTGTTTATAATTTCTCTGTTGAGACTCCACGCCTTCGTAAAAATAATTGTTATGAATTATCAACCCTTATTCCTTAGGGTAGCGAACCTCTGATAAAAATGTTTAAAAATATCCTTTGTTAATTTAGAAATTCCTATTGAAAGAGGAATGCAATTTCGTGAATAATTTATTGTTCACCTGTTACTCTTACGAGGGTTGAAAATGCTTAAAGGAAATGAAATCGCTGTATGAATTATTAAAATCGGAAAGTTTGATGAAATTCTATCGATGCTAATCCATATCGTAAGTTTTCTGTTATTCAGCAAAAGATTTTAAAGAATATTTCGCTATCTCAAATGGAGATACTTTTTTTTATATAAAAAGGGGACGAGATTGAACTTTCGTTATTGTGAGAAAAATCAAGGTGTAGTGGTTGCTTTGATACACTACCGGAAAAGCTTCTTCTTCGCGAACTTTGCTCGTTTGCTACCGTGTTATGATCATGTGCCGACTATTACGTTCCTACTTTGTGCTTTCCTCAATGTCAACCGGTAGACATCCAGAAATTTACTACACTCTGTTACTGTGTATTAAAAATCATGAAAATTCTGTTGTATGATGAAGAAAAGAAAATAACAACCCTTATACTTAACAAAAAATTAAAATTAAAAATACTATTGCACCCTGAATTTAATTCCCTTATTGAAGTAAATATTAATTTTCTTCAATTTTTAACTCTTGCTTTTTTAATAGAAAAAAAATAATACAACTCCTATACTTAATAAAAAATTAAAATTAAAAATATTATTGCACCCTGAAATTAATTTCTCACCAAGTGCTATCGATAACAATTGCTAAAGGCTTAATAGAATAGAGATTAATTTTTTATTAATTTTTAACTTCGCTTTTTTAATTTCCACGCAGTAAGTCTAACGTGCGTAACACATTATCATCGTGCGTTGAAATCTCTAGGCTAAAAATGATCTCGCCAACGCGACTGAATTTATTATTGATAAATATTATTTGCTCGATACATATATTCACATAAATATTTTGTTTTCAAGCATTATACGATAAGCTTAATCGGTCTGACGTAACGAGATATCAATCATTAACATTATTTACGAAAGGATTTCCGTCCAATCGATATTATATATTTCAAATGAATGTGAATTTATGAAGTACATTTTGTAATGAAAATTTTCACCGATACATTTGATCTGATTAAATGAAAATTTCATCTTCAGAATTTGTTCAAATAATTATCTTGTAAATTTCTTCTTCTTCGATTGATCTCACATGAAATACAAGATATAAATTGAATTTTATTTAACCCTTGAACAGCTGAGCCTGGGTCAATCGTGACCCAAATTTAATTTAAAGTTAGATGTATAATTTTTAAACAAATTTTCATATATTCGAACAATAATTTTTAAAGGAACGGTGTAAAATTTAGATATCTGATTAAAATAATATGAAATACAAAGTTACATTAAATTCTCTTCATGGTCCGCCACCCAAGGGTTAAAAAGAAAAAGAAAGAATTTATTATTTTTATGTACGCGATTGTTTGGAAAACCATTAAGCTACATGGGCAAATATTTTGTTCATACAATTCGCAAAGGAGCTTAAACGTTAAACTTCTTATGGACCACTTACGGATCGTCCTGTATACAAAATCGATATCCTACGTTCGTGGTTTTACATCCGAGATTTATCATTTTTTCAGTATCGGAAAAGGATTAGTACGGCATATAGGGATTCGCTAGTTCCGTTCAACGAAGATATATGTGTTCTGTCATTCCACATTTCCAGATTTATCACTTTTTCGTTTCCGAAACGCGTATCCCACCGATATGCGTTCCCGTCTTTCTCTTCCTTTTTTTTTCAAATCAAACACACGTAGAACTTTTACACAACAACTGATCCCATAAAATGTCAATATTAATACATCGTTATGACGTAAAGATTAATTAAACACCATCCTTTGTCTCTATTTTTCCAATCTTTTAATTAATACCACGATGTACAATAAAAGTTAATTAATCAACACCATTTAAATATTACTGAAAATAAAAGAAAAGAATTCCTTTCCAATTTTCGCAGAAAAATCAAAACGAAACTAGTATTCTTTTCCTATACAATCAACAAAGAGACACATTTCGTCCGACTCTAATCGAATCCGAAAAATGGCAACGTTCCATTAACCTCATCCTCTCGATCCTCCCTTTATCCATCACCCAAAAAATCCCTCCACCCCGTTTCCATCAGGCTTTCATTTTCAAGAGCACCGTCGCATATCCCGAGAAATATCGCGAATTGGTCTGACGCGACGGCAATCGTCGCAGCAGAGAACTGGACCCTGCTATTAAGACTATTACGCGGATCGTCGTTCAAATTGCCAACGCGATATCCGTCGCATGATTTAGTTATCTCGCTCGACGAAGCATAGCAACGGCGCAAAGTGCAACGACAGGTCCAGGAAGCGGAAGGGATGAGGGAGAGACCGGGAGAGACAGGCGCGTCTGGGGGGTAGTAGCGTAATAGCTGAACTATTCGAATAATTTCCAATACAAATTCTGCATTGTAATACTCGAAATATTTAACTATTCGAACGCTGAAATACTCAAATTTCTCTAACATCCTCGAAACCGTGGCAGCGCGGACCTCAAAGAGCGCCTCTGATCAGCAGAGAGAAGAGCAATACAAATTCTGCATTGTAATACTCGAAATATTTAATTATTAGATCGTATAAAGCGTTGAAATTTTAAAACACTCAAATTTCTCTAACATCCTCGAAACCGTGACAGCGCGGACCTCAAAGAGCGGCTCTGATCAGCCGATAGAAGAGCATCATCCATCCCCCTATTAGAATCTAATACGGCAAAGTGAACGCGTAGAATTTGCGAGTTAAAGACCGTGACACCCCTTGATGTAGGCGTATCAGACCGTGTATCAGAGTGAAGTGAGAGAGAGAGGGTGGTTAGAGGAGAGACCAGGAGCAGTAGCCGAGTAGAGAGATGGGGTAACAAGTTGAAGTGTTCGCGATGGACCGGAACAGGGAGCGAAGGGTGGGGTATGACGAGAGTTCTGTCGACCAATAGTGGTGGGGGGGGAATCGCGAAGCGTCAGGGGTAGGTTCGAACGAGTAAAGGTGGGGAGGGGATAGGGATAAATAGCGCGGTAGGGTAGAATGAAGCAGAGGGAAGGAAAGGGCTTAGATGGTGTTTACGCAACGGTGGTGGTAGTAAAGTGGCGGTGGTGGTTCCCCGTGACGGTAGAACGCGGACGATAGGGGGTGTCGGGGAGGGATTCCGGCGGTAGGCTGCTGCAAGAGGGGTGGAGTTGTTTACGGCGGAGTAATCTGCTCGTCGACGGATACCAATATCGATGACGTCAATTAGTACGAGCGAAAGCCTCCTACCCGGTTTTCCTCCACCATGTATCATCATGGTGGTGTATGTATGTACGGCGCGGCGGCATGGCATGCCGTGATAAATCACGGCAGCAGGCGGCGTTTCCCTTCATTCACCTCCCACAGCTCGTACCCTCGAAATTGGCCCACATGTACTTGACTCCATAATGCCGCACCACCTGTCTCTCTTTCTCTCTTCGTTTCGTTACCTTTATTCTTACGTTCGCGAGACTTTATATCGACGTCTAACACCCAATGGGTACTCGTGCCGTTTCTTGCTTCTCTTGTGTATCGGCCCGAAGGATATTATATCCCGGCCAGCCGCGACCTGTCCTTCCTATTACGTTTCATGCCCGGGTGTAATTGCGCGAAACGACGACGATATTTCTTCCGGTTCGACCGCTTCCGTCTCTGCTCGCGCGTTTGCGGCCAATGAACGCGACCCTGCGGTCAAGTGTCACGTGATCGAATGCTTTTTCAGATACTTCGGAATGGGCTGACTTTTGAACTTTACTCTTCCGATGGTTGACTTTCGGTGGGATACCATTGTTTGATTGTGATGAGCGATGTTCGGAAGAAGAAGAGCTCGGTGGTGTCTGTATTACGTATCGGGAGACCGTCCGAAGAGTCGGCGACGCACGGTACTTGGATTCTGAGCTGTCCGCAAGGGGGTGGCAATCGGGGCACTTGCCCTCCCTTGCATTTATTGTCTCTTTCGTTTCGAACTCCGTCTCTAGAAGTGATATTTTATATCATGCCCCCCCTAAAAAAAATCTTGCAGATGCCCATGGCTGTGCTATTAAAGGTTCTCCGATGAGAAATATTGAGAAAAGTCAATAATTTTTTGGTAAAAAAAGGAAAACGAAGCGTTAGAGAGGAATAGAACAGAGGCTAAAAATCCGACTGATCAAATCGGGCTTCTATGAAGGGGACAAACTAATCCTGCAACACCCTCGAGTGTTTCCTTGATCAAATTTGATGAATGTATCTGTATCACTGTACACACGTATTAATATTCCCCCTTCCCATAATTCATTCAGCCTGCAGAGATCAGTGCGGCGCTTAGGAAACAAAGGAGGACACGCATCGCAGATGTGATCAATAAGATTTGGATGCGTACTACTTCTCGACGAGCAGGGGATTATTTAATTGACTTTCAGCCCTTTTGACAGCGGTAAAAGGCGTTTTGGGTGAATTGAAACACCCCTGTGTCACGCAGTTCCGTTCCATTAACTTTGTTTTAATACCTACACTAGTTGATACATTGAGAAGATTGCTTAACAACTTGGGGAGACGTCGATTGATATTCCTTAACGAAATTACTCGAAACAATTTCTATGAAACATAAGCAAACATCGTCGAAATATTATCACAATCATTCAATTTGGAAAAACAGATAACTATATCTGTTCAATTCTTATATCAGGAACTTAATTCATTGTCTTGCTTTAAGAAATTTTTATAATTATCAGCTTCTAACGCGAGCAATCGCCTTCAAACTATTACAATCACTCAATTATGAAAAATAAAAGAAATCTCATTTTATAAGCTTTTTACCCCTTCCTTAATTGATCATATTTCAAATTATTATTTCAAGCAACAGTTTCAAACATAAGCAAATACCTTCAAACGATCAAAATTACTCAATTTATAAAAATAAAAAAATTCTTATATCATAAGCTTTTCACCCCTTCCTTAATTCATCGTATTTCAAATAATTATTTCAAGCAACAGTTTCAAACATAAGCAAATACCTTCAAACGATCAAAATTACTCAATTTATAAAAATAAAAAAATTCTTATATCATAAGCTTTTCACCCCTTCCTTAATTCATCGTATTTCAAACGATTCTTACAATCAACTGCTTCAAACGCTTTCAAACGATTAAAATCAATAGATCCTCGGTGGGAGCCGATCATAATTCCCTAAATCAATCGGTCCAAAGTAATTTCCCCGTAATATTACAAAGTGCTTGGAGCAGAATGTTTCTTCAAATAATAAGTAATGCGATCCGCGAGAATGGCAGAGGGTAGTTGGCTGTTGGCGATAATGCGCTCCTCTGTATTCCGTTCTCGTACCGCTTCCCCATATCGATATGTTTCCTCACCCTTCCCCGTATACCCTCCGACCAACCATTTGCCCTCACTCGAAGATCAAATGGCTTCACCGATTCGCGTTATCCCCAATATTCTATTTTTATTTCGGAATCAAATTTCGCGACCGGGCCAACCGAATTTTTACGACCACCCTCTCTTTCTATCTAAGAAGAAAAAAAAATAGCGCGCGCACACCCTTTTGGAGTTTCGCTTACTTAAACCTAATAGAATATTTCGTGTCTCCATTTCAACCCTACCTGGAACGAATATCTATAATGATATTCGTTCTTGAAATATCTCTGTCATCTCCGAGATTCACTTACCTTTGAGACATGATAAATTGAAGAAACGTCGCGTTAAAAGAAAGAGAAATGAAAAGACTCACCGTTTGATGACTCGAAGGAATAAAAGTATCCAGGGAGGCGATTTTTGAGCAGTATCCTCTCGACAGGTCCTCCACTTCCTTTTCCGTGTACCCGAATCGCTGGATCGACCTTAAAAATTTATCGACGTGTCAATGAAACGGTACCATTTGAATGATAAGCGGGTTCAATGACGCGGAAAGCGTTCGAGTGAATGTCACACACGACTTTCCACGCATCATTAAGCATCCTGTTCCTCGATCCACGTACACTGAATTTCATTTTTCTTTTTGCTATTCATTTTACACGTCACTCGAATGGCTATAAATTTCAAAAATCAAGCGGTACAGTACTTTTGAGTCGCCCTGTATGTTTCAGAATTCTATATTATATTTTTTACTATGCTAATTAAATTATAGTATTTCACGCTGTTTTGATTTATGTAAAAATATAAGCCAAGTATAATTTAGAGTCGTTTATCTAAAATTGAAAATTGCAGAGTGTTAAACAGCTTATTTCGCAATAAATTTCGCGTTCATTTCGCAAACGTTGCAGACTGACAAGGTATGATCAGCAGCTCAGCCAACCACGGTCAACCGCATCCGATATAAATACTCTCATTTGGTAATATATCTCATTAAGGCCTCATTGATCCACCGTCCTGATAAATTCATCCGCCAGTTCAGAATTATACGGGTACAAATCTCTGCTGGTTGCACCGATAAAAAGCTGCCGCAATTGCAAGTTTATCATGCTGGATCAATTTATAGAAAAGTGAATGAAATGGAGCTGAAACGTTTGAATTCACCCTCAATTTCGTTAATGATCAACAGATACTCTGAAAATTTTTCAACAATTATTACTACGATTAAACGATAAATAAAATATAGTAACGAAGAAAATTTTCAATTCACCCTCTATATAAAATTATTGCACAAAATGGAAGAAGAATGAAATTCGTTCGAGTGGTTGTTAAAACTTCTTTGCCCTGGCACGGTTAATTTAACCTGCAGTCCAATTTCATAATTAGAAGTTAGCAATCTCCATTAAGACCCTAAATCCCGATCGCGTCTCGGTTTTCCTTTCCCCGGGACGACGTTTCGTTTCCATCGACGGAGGGAATAATAAGAGCTGGCGCAGCAAAGCGGAATAACAGGATACGAAAGCAGGGAGAAAGTAAAAGTTGAGTGCGGATCGGAGACAACATGAAAGTTCAGCTAGAATATGTGACAGGGTGGAAAATTCTACGTGGGGCTAACTTTATCGTCCAAGAGACCTATAAATACCGTTGACAAACTTTTTCGTGCAGATAAAATGATTTCATTTATGTATTAATGTTGCTAATTAGAAACAATTCATTCATAAACACTCATCTCCTTCTGAAACTAATTAATTATTATCTAATTCCGAAATCCTCTGTCATCATGTTTTCATTTATTATTCATTTGTAATATGAAAAATAGCAATTTTATTTTGTACCAAATACCAATTCCAAATATTCAATGATATTAAAAATAAAAATCTTGAAGTACTAAAATAAATAAACTACCTTCTAAAAGTTGAAATTTTGATAAAAAAACTACAATAACCACCCTTTAAAAATGGAAATTTTGATAAAAAAAACTACAATAACCACCCTCTAAAAGTTGAAATTCTTATTAAAAACTACAATAACCACCCTCTAAAAATTGAAATTTTGATAAAAAATTACAATAACCACCCTCTAGAAGCTAAAATTTTGATAAAAAACGACAATAACCGCCCTCTAAAGGTTGTTACTTTGATTTTTTAAACAAGTAATCCCGATCCCAGCGGTGACCCACCCTCCTACCCTCCGAGCTCCAAACTCACCCCGAACGCGTGTCCATGCAAATTGTCTGTTGTTCGATTCGTGTATCAAGATCTGAGTCACGCCTGTAATCTTTCGCATAGTAAATTATCCGCCAATATCAACGAGATTAGATACTGGCTGTTACATTATCTGTTACCAGAGGGGGGAGGAGTTGAAGGAACGGAGAAAGCCTAAAACAGGGATGAATCCGGTTAGAGAAAGAACCAGAGGGTCGGATAGAAAGAGAAAACAAAAAAAAAAGAGACACTCGAGCCTGGGCTGTAAGGGCTTTGCGCAGTTATAAATGCGGTTTTGTATCTAGCTTTACAGGACAAAGTAATGGGCTTAGATAATCCTGATTTAATAAATCGAACAGTTGCGAGGGACGAGCCCGGACGGAGCGTTTACAACGCGTGCGTGACTAACGCGTTCAAAAACAAGATGAATGACACGCTGGAAGACCTGCTCCTGCATTTACATTTCACCACTATATTTCTTTCTTTTTTCTCTCCTGCCTGGAAAAATCCCGAAAATACCGATCCAAGTGTGGCCGCATTAACCACTGACAGGGATTTGTCTGAAGGGAGAAGTTTCGTCAGATTTTTAGGGGTAGCTGTTAACAGTATGGACCTTCTGTCAATTTTTAACGATTTCATGACAGAAAAGTGATATAAAATAATACTTGCAGCATATCGATTGAAAGCTTGAAATTCAACGAAGATGACTACATAAATTTTTCATTAATATTTTTAAAAATATCTATTTTATTTCTGACTGATTTAGGTCCGCCCTGGGCATAGGCAGACTAGGGCCCCCTAAAGTCCAGGGCCCCCTAAAATTCAGGGCCCCCATAAAAACGATTTTGCATCTCAGAATGCAAGAAGAATAATATTAATCTAAGTTAGTTATACAAGCTTTAATGTTAATTTTATAAATTTTATTTGAGCTACTTTTTTTATGTCATATATGTGGAGGGGCTCTTTTTTCGGAGCTTCCCTCGGACCCCCGAAATCTCAGGGCCGACCCTGGACTGATTACATTTTTTGGAAATATTTGAACAATTTCACCAGGGTAATGTTAAACGTTCAATTTGAGGGTACACTGCAGAGAGATTTTAATGGCTTATTATCGGTTACTTGCGTCACGTTTTGGCCCCATTACGGTCTATTAAATTAGAGGTAATTCCTGGTTAAACAGTGTACCGCCATAATGTTATCCGAAAATCAATTCTTACGATGTAGTGGGATCATTTTGTCGGGCTTGATTAAAGATGAATCGTTGTCAAAACAGGAACTAAAATACCAATTTTGTGTCACAGGATAATTTATAGAAGTTGGATATTAAGGAGGGTGTTTTTAATAAATTTAATTATGTAATTAAGAGGAACAGACGCAGATGAATTTTATGTCCAGGGGGAGGTCAATAACCTCCCAGGAAACCTTGACCTTTGTCCATGAAAATTGTTCAGACGAACTCGCACTAGATGGCAGGATCGTCAGTTCCTTAAAAAGCAGAAATTTCCGAGGAATATTTGAATAAAAGTTTCCTTTTTAAATTGAATCTCCCCGAAACTATCCTTGGAGAATACACTCCGCGCAATTTAACTTAGAAAAAAAGTACCAAGGGGATTCTTTATTAAATAAATACCAAGCTAAGTTCGACCTCCTCTTTCGGATGAAACAGCAATAAAATCGTCGATGGAATATTTTCTGTTGGGAGAAAACGAAAAATCAAGACTCGATAAAGCAAACTTAATAATACCCCTACAGTATTTCCGATCACGATATGTTGATCGGCTCATCGATCGAGCGTTTTACCACCGTAGATAAAATGAAGGGGGCACAATAAGAGAGATAAGCGAAAGCTGGAATGGCGAAGGATAAATTTTTATCGCACCCCCTGCCAGCCACTCGTACGATTGAAAATCGTGTATTTCATTTCTCCTCCGGAAAACTCGATTTTCATTCCATGCTAGACGAATCTATTCTATCAATACTATTTCGAACGCTCAGCCTCTGTTTAAGCAACATTAAATAATTTCACAAGCTAGCCTTTGAATTAGGCTTGAAATTAATAATGAACCTCGAGTGCTTACAGTGAAATTGGGCATTTTTTCTGAGACGTATCAAAGCTCTAATTACTAAGAATAGCGATAATTAATTTTCAAGTTTCAAATTTCACGCTTTCTATTTGCCATTTCACATTATTTGTACCGTAGTAATAATCCTTTTCTATTGTTTTCTTTTAATTATTCAGGCGCGTGTAAATTGCGGAGTCGGTCCACCGATGACCCCCATGGTGTTCAACGTGCTAAATAATTTATCTTGTACCTTGGAACGTACATAAACTAACGAATGTCTCGTTGAACTAAAATCGAAACGAAGACGCGAACAAGTAGCCGCAGGGGAGAAAAGTCGAGCACACCTGAAGGAAAAAAGGAAACAAGGGTGACTTGAGGTGGCCCTGTACATCTATAAAGCTCGAAATACGCAGCAGGAGTCTGTGTCCCCACAACAATGTATTTAATTAACGTAACGGGCGTCGGGGGAGCGAGCGGGACTCTGAGCGTACCGATTGCACCCACAAACCACCCTTCTCTCTATCCATGCCAGCTCCGCGTGACCCCACTAAACTCCACCCCTGGCCACCCCTCTTTTCTCGCCAATCCGCAGGCTTGTTCAATGGCCGCCAAGTCGAGAGCTTAAATTAAAGATATAAGCGTGAGCGCGGGCGCGAGAAGCGGTAAACGAATTAAAAAGTAAACGACCAGCCGTAAAAGTTAATAGCTGTTCCGATGAAAATTAAAACACTCGAGGAATTAAGATAACGGAGAGAAAGGAAGCCAGACAATCTGGGTGAGATTGACTGTTCCTACTCTTCGACCTGGCCGACACGTAAAACGTCAATTTCCTCTTTAAACGGAAGCCTTATTTCTCTTCGTTCTTTCTAGTTTCGTTATATTCATCCTCTAGCCTTTAGCGAATTTCCTGTTGCTTTTTTAACACTCTGCCTATATAATAATTTTCTAATTTAACCCTTGGACGGTGAAAGGCTTATACAATGGCAAATTAAATATAATTTTTTCCTTTAAATTTTACACTCTTCAATTATCTCCATCAAGCAAGGGTTAATATTAAAAATAGTAAACTTTGAAAAGAATTAGCGGGTCCAAAAATATTCAGAGTTGAATTATTCTATGTAGGGTAGTATCTTATAGAGTGTGCAATTTCTTCTTGGACCACTGTGTATTATTAACCCTTTGCGGTCGAATGTCGCCATACAGCGGCATCACATTTCTATTCACTAGGTCGATTGTGGCCGCAAGGACGGCAAAAAATAATACCGTCACTGGGTATATTTTCCTATTTGCCAATATTAACGCTTTAGGTACATAATATCGCATTATACAAAAAACTATATTCGACCCAGTGAGAAGTACAGTTGAAAAAGTCCTCGACCTCAAAGGGTTAAAGTCCTTCCAATTGCAGGATATTTAATTATTATGAAAGCACCTACCGATGGACTCCAACCGGATAAAGCATTCTGCGTGGAGAAACAGTTCCAATGAAGCGATCGCTCTGTTTGCAGGTCTGGTTCCAGAACAGGAGGACAAAATGGCGGAAAAAGCACGCGGCCGAAATGGCGACGGCGAAAAGGCGGCAAGAAGAGGTCGAGGGCGTCGTTGCGGAGGGTGAGGATGGTTGCAGCGATACGGAAACCGATGGAAACAGCGAGACTGCAGCGAAGAGACTCAGAAGAGAGCTGGAACAACAATACAGGCATTAAATAATTGAAATAAAAAAGACATTCATGGAGTAGATTCCTCTTTTAAACCGAGGACAAGATGGATTCTAGCGACCAGAATATAGATTAATAAATTTGGAAATTTAGTCTTTCTAATTTGTTACATGAATTTTGTGATGTTTCAGTGGAAATGTGATCAGCCCTTGGACGGCGATCATTTACATTTAATTTCCATTTTATAAATTCTAAAGTTGAAAGATTTGAGTTAGGTTTACTCGAAGCATCGTTTTCTAGGTCTGAGTCGTGACTGACCCCTAACATTCAAAGGGTTAAGGGGACTCTGTATTTTGAATATTTGTTGCTATCGATTTTCTGTCGTTTATAGAAATCTATCGTCATTTGTATATATTTGTACTAAGATACTCGTATACGCATCACGAGCAAAACGATCGTGCCATCTGTCTCGACGTACGTTAACAAAGTCACACGAGAAATTATTGTTAAGTAAAGAAAGCGACGAACAAATTATTTACGGGTGAAATTATTTGCAGGATTCTTTATGAATCTTTATAAAGGAGCAAAAATTCTGTGTAAATTACAAGCATTTTTTGTTTAGAATGATTTTAAGGCAAGAAATGAATTCGGCGATTAGCAAAATTAATTTTTTATTAAGTTAATCAAATTGGTGCCAATTTGTAACGAGAAATATTAACAAGTCTAGTCAAACGTACGTAAAAAGAAATTCAAGAATACTTATTTTGAAACATCCTATTCGTTGCAACTTGCCTTAAAATTAATCAACTACTTTGATCCTGCAAGTAATTAATTAAGGAAAATGAATGCAGATAAGCTCGTATTCAATTAACAACACGTGTATAGTAAATGTATGCTGAATATCGGACAAGCCATTACCACCACTATAAATATAAATATATAAATATAATAACACGCAAACGAGAATGCAAGTAAATTAAGAAGAAGGAAATGATTCCCCTTACAAATTGTCTATTTACGTCCCAGTGAGCTAAGCCAATGAAAAAAAACTATGCGGATCGAAATGAATTTTGTATATTCTGTAGATACGGTAAACGTGAATGTGATATTTAATAAGAGTCTGACATTAATTATACAGGTTGATTCTAAAGCTGGTCACAGGATTCTTAATGTGTAGTGAGCGAAAGAGAATCGTGCAGATTAACTGTGATACTGGGTATTAAATTTTTATGAGTTAAATTGATTATGCCACTCTATTCAACCTCAAAGATGGAATAATAATCTGAGGAACGTTGGAAATATGGTAGTGATTCATTATGATTTATTAGAACTCTGAGTTAGAGTAGTGATCCTCTCTGATCCAAAGTTACCCTAACAATCTATTTTCACTTGATGTATTAATTTACTCTAATCAAAAGTTAGAGTAGTGATCTATGAAAACTCAAGGTTATAGCAATGATCTACTATAATTTTGAGTGATAATCTACTCCGACTCAAGATTAGAGTAGCATTCTACTCAAGTTTTAAATTATATTATAGTAACAGTCTACTCTAACTCAGGTTTGAAATCTATAGCAATCTATAGCAATAATGCACTCTAATTTACACTAACAATTTGCACAAGATTAGAGTTGTTGCTATAATTCATATTCATTACAGTTTTAATTAACAACCCCTTCCATTCCAAGTTCATTCCAAACTCAATACACAGAGGATCTATCTGTGCCTGCTCTAGAATCTTCCAGTGAGTAGATATCACCAGTAACAAACACAAAATGGAAAAAAGGCAAGCAAAATAGGAATGTAGATATAAAATAATGTATAATCACACGAAACATGCGGCTAAGGAGGACACGTAGATTACCAATGAGAGACCGAGAGTCGCGCAAAAGCCACCCCCTGCTGTTCGACTGCGATTCTGTCGCGGCTACTCGGTTTAATCGATGTTTTCTGAATAAAAGACAAAGTGGTATGCGAAAGAATAAAGTGGATGAACCATCGAAACGAAGAGAAATCTAGCG
Source organism: Osmia bicornis bicornis (assembly GCF_907164935.1). Lineage (NCBI taxonomy): Eukaryota > Metazoa > Arthropoda > Insecta > Hymenoptera > Megachilidae > Osmia > Osmia bicornis. Next base: position 5,615,769 of record NC_060223.1, read on the forward strand.
TACCGCACGAGTTAATCGAGCATTCAGCGTTACTGTACAGTATATTTAGATAAATTGCTAAGCGAACGAAGGTAGAGACAATCTGTATAAAGTATTGTATAAATTATACATACGTGTTATCTATCGCTTGTGTATTATATCTCCAATTTAATAAATGGAACACGTATTATGGTAATTATGAAACTATTCTTGTGCTGATTTTTTCATTGATTCTACGATTCTCAAACACGTCTCCCTTTTCCCTGTTTCTTCTGACCAAAATCTGTAGAATTCAAATATTTCACTAAATAATTTCACTAAAAGTATAATTTACAATAAATACTATTTTCTTGTCCATTTATATTATTAATCTTAACGTTAATTAGCCATCGCTTAATTAACTTGTACCACTTAATTTCTTTTTTCATTTATGTTATATATTTTTATGGATCGTTTAACAATCTTTCATGCAGATCGATTGAGAGAGCAGGAGTAGGTAGACTAAAGTGAAAATCAGGAGGAGCATTAGGACCATTGATAACGACATGCAAGGGGTCGTAATGAACGGCACGTTGCACGAAAGCCATCAATCATAAGGGAAGGCACTTGAAAGGTGTAATTTTTAACACATCGACTGCCAATAAAACCCGACCAACGTTGATTACAAAGAGGATTTGCACAATTTTAAAACGAGAAAACAAAGACGTAGACAGACAGATGCGATCATTCGCATAATAGAAATAATTCTAAAGTACAAAAATACATTCTATACTAAAAGAATTAACTGAAAGAGAGAAAAAACATACAGATGAATTAATAGATCATCCCCTAAACCAGAAAAGTGAAAGACTATACGATGCTCATCGTTCGAAAGCCTAGTGAACCGGAAGCGATGTTTCGCAGTAGGGACAAGTAGAACGTAATAAACCGTGGAAAAAGTCTTGTTGGCCTGGCGTTTTCGTAACCGGTATCGATTTCAAATATACGTACGCGAAAGAGGGCAATGGGGTGGTGATTAATGTTACGAGAGTTTTCGTGAGTCATAAAGTTAGCATTCGCAGAGAGAGGTGTTAGAGAGAGAGTCCGGGTCTTTTACGCCTCTCCGCCCTCGATCGGTCGTAGAACAGTTGAAACCTTCGTCCCGGGTCCATTGGCAGTGTAAATTTATCGTGGTGTTAAGCCGTTAATATTTGCTCTCGCACGGCTTTAAATCAATGAGAAAATATTCTAATTGGAATATGAAAAAAGTTGGCACACGGTCCGCGCCCGTTGCCGTGTGACAGAGGGTGCTGTTTGCCGATGCCAATAGAGCGGCGAAGGGTGGCACGGAACTACGGTAAGGTGGCCTGTCTGCCACCGTTACAGAATAGAATATAAATTGTCTTAACGAGTTGCCGGGCCAAAGAAAAATGGCAAAAAGTTTTCGACTCGGGACCATTCGCGCTCCGCCGACTCTCCCTGTATTGACCCTATAGATTCCGTCCTAACGTCACGATTCCTCTAACTACAAAGCAAGTTTACTAATTTCCTGAATCGAAACTCGGAGTAACGTTCTGCCAACGCACCCACCCCGACCACCCTCTGTCACGACCCATTAATTCGCCAAGATCCATTAACATCTCGTGGATATCGTATCGTCGCGGCAACGTATGCGTATACGTTGTCGCCTAATTGGCTGGATTTAATTGATTTCGAATTTCCTACGGTATACGTGCTTTGTTCCTGAAGTAATTAGACTGTCTCTGTTTCTTAACAAATGAATCTTATTCAGATTAAGTGAGAGGGAAAAATAAGTAGAACGTCGTTTCGTTCTTTTATGAACAGTCGCGATTTTCGGAAATTTTAATTACTTATAACTTTTATGTTGTTGAAATTCACGATTTCAACAAATTGTAATTTTTTAAAACGATGAAAATACATATTTTAGTGAATTAATTTTTATAGCTTCTCAAAAAACTTCAAGTTATTTGGTCCAATTTTAACCGAGGTATTCTATTTTGAACAGTGTCTACTTACTTTTGCCTCTCACTGTACACCTTTAATTATTCGTTTTGAAAATATTCTAAAATTAGGATTGAGGGTGTGTTGGATGTACCTTGGGTTTAGGTTGGGAAAGGTTTAGGTCCATTATTTTGATAGATGCTCCTAATGAAGATGAAACTGTCCTCTCGAGTCATCTCCTGTTCTCTTCAGGTTCCAAATTAAATCTGCAGAAAATTAAGTGGTACAAGTTAATTAAGCGATGGCTATGTTAAAATTAACGTTAAGATTAATGTTACAAATGGACAAGAAAATATCGGAAAGGGACCGATAGGACAGTTCGCCAGTCATCGAGATTAACCCCGTGTAATCACGGTGAAACGATCCTGCTCGATCGATTAGCAACGAAGAGTTGGAAATGTCGGAATTAAGGGATGACGATCGGTTACACGAGGATTTTCAAGAACACGGCACGCGGCGTAGATGAAAGCTATCGCCCTATCCGCGCACCCGATGGGCCTGGACTCGATTTCGAACGAGATCGACCCCGATCGCGATTCCAGCCGACAATAATTTCTCTTCGGTAACCGGCTGACAGGGAATCCCAGGTTTTACTTCGAATACCGCATTGATTAACTTATCTAATCTAATTTAAATGCGAACCTGCCAGAGGGAAAACCGGCTTTGTCTCGCTTCCACTTTTCACCCGGTGGATAGAGGAAGAGCAACGGGCCATCGGTTAGACAGCAGGGGATGTAGGCGAACACCCTTGCGGTGTAACCGATGCTACACGGGGTAAGGAAGAAAGAGAGAGAGAGGAGGAGGAAACTAGGAACATTAAGCGCGATAGCGAACGCCGCGACGGGCAAGGAACGAGACAAAGAGAAAAATGGGGATCCGAGAGGGTGGATGTTCCGAATCCGAGCGAAGCGGAAAGAAGAGGAAAGGCTCGCGGTGCGAAAAGGGAAGAAGACATTCGGGGTGGCAGGGAAGTGGTTGCACGAGATAATGAGAGAAGCGAGGGTGAAACAAAATGAAGCGATCTAGTATGGGCGGGTCGTAGGAGCAGTAATACGAACAGGGTTATACCGTGTTGAGTAAGGCGAGTTAGGGCATACAAACCGCTGTGTAACGTATCAAATCGAGTGCTGAATCCGGGATTAAATCGGCGAGAAGCGAAACAAGGGAACCGGGGGCCGTGAACGACATCCGTGGTGCCGCTACGAAGACGAGGAAATCCACGTAGCTAACGGTTAACGTCTGCGCAAATGAGCTACCAAGTTAGATCGTTTCCTTTCGTTTTATTCGCCATTGAATACGCGCGGAGATCGTTAAACAACGCTATGTTCCTCCAGGAATTGAAATATCTGTTAAACAAAGAAAAAGAATTTTGAGTTAGATAGCATCAAAAATTGTCCTCGAGCATTAAGTCAGGGTACAATTACTACGCCGGCCCTGAGATTTCAGGGGTCCGAAAAAGGACCCCTTAACATATATGACATAAAAAAAGTAGCTCAAATAAAATTTATAAAATTAAAATTAAAGCTTGTATAACAAATTTAGATTTACATTTACATCGATTAATATTCAAGTAAACATTACTCTTCTTGTATTCTTAGATGCAAAATCGTTTTATGGGGGCCCTGGACTTTGGGGGGCCCTAGGTGGCCGCCTAGTCTGCCTAGGCCCAGGGCCGGCCCTGATGGTTATTATACTTCTGTTCACAAATTATTTGAAGCAAATCGTTCGACTAATTTGTGACGATCATATTCCTCCTCTCTCACGGAATAACACATGATTGACAGTACAATAATAACAGCGATTACGACAATATTGAAGCAACGGCTGACTTTGTTACCGTATATAACTAGGGGATTTTCCCCCTTATCCTCGGACACCCTAACCACCCTTAACTTACTGCATTAGTTTCGCAAATTGAAGAATTCCGGCTATATTTCCATTCTATCTTCAACTGTTCCTTCCCTCCACGTTGAAGGCACTGTCTTATTGCATGAATACAATATCGGAACATGGATTTTCAATAATCCCCTGGTCGGATCAAAATCTATACATAAATTAAATCAAATATTACTAATGCTGCTATTAAACTATAAATTAACATATGTTAGAAGATATTACCTGCTTTTTTTATTATAATAGTCGTCAAATAACCACGCAACAGCACTTATTGTTCTGTGACGAAATATTCGATACTTTATTCGATACTTTATTCGATACTTTATTCGATACTTCATTCGATATCGAAACTAATCAGAGAATGCATAGAAACAATATGGCGTCGTACTAACCTATCCAAGTACGCTAAATACACTTTTTTCACAATCGTATTTTTTAAACAATGTTTCAGATCGAAAACTGTACGATTTGATATTTTTTAACCAAAATTTTTGGTCTCCTAAAACGAAGTTTGACCGATACTTTATTCGATCTTTCGTATCATACTTTCGGTTGCGACACCTGCTCTCGATTTCGATACTTATCGATTGAATAAATGTATCGATAATTTGGGAGCTACGATTATACCTCAGCACCTTGCTTTTATTTAACAATGAAAATACATTTACGTAAATAATTAAATCAAAACTGAAAAAAAAGAAATGTCATAGACTTACCTCTCCCCTTTTCGCCTACTTCTTCTACTTTTCGAACATCGTTTACCGTTCTTCCCTTCCCTATTTATCATCCGACTACTCATCTGCTGACTTGTTATTAAATTAATCCTTCGTTTAGTCAAATTGATGCATTGATATCATAGAGCACTCATAACTCACGGCACCCTTTCCGCCACGATTAGTACACGCGCAGCCGTTTTCACGCGCGACCCCTGATTCAACGAAGTGAGGGGGCTTTACTCTGCAATTCCCTATTTGCACCGATGCAGACTCCACTATTTATTAACATCATTACTTATCATTTCAACCACTCGTGCATCACGATGACGTCACTGAGATAAATGCATCCTAACAGTGGACCCGCGACAAGCTTTGTTTAATGGTTAACCTCGAACACCTCGGCTAATGACTAATGACATTGGCGCGCTTTTCTTTTTGATCAGCGCCACGTTGCGAAAGTATCTCGCAATAGGTTCGAATATCGATTCGTTTCGATCGCGAGAGCTTTGGATCGACCGCGAATATTTGAAATTGTTAAGTTAATAATAAACTTTCGAATAACAGAAACATTCGGAAAATTTACCATCGAAATGTTTGGTCCCATCAATCATAGAAACGACAGCAAAGCAAATACTAAAATCGATGAGACCGCGTAATTAGTATACGCGATAGAGACGTTGATGGCCGGGGAAGTTTTATTTTCCGTTTCCTCCTCGGAGCGTTTTCAATTTGAATGCCGATTAATCTGGTCGAATAATCTTACCGTATATTTCGAGCGGTCCTCCGATATTCGTTTGAGGGCATTTGTAATTTTTTTTTTTTTTTTTTTTTTAAACTAAACGTTTCACTTTATCGGCGGCGCACAGCAATTAATAATAACACGCAATCGCGGCCGTATCTTTTATAACCTTTTGGAGTATAAATCGCGAAATTCTGGAATTATCAGGCAGCCGGGAATGAAAGGCTATTTCCGTCGCACGGAATCACGGGCAATATTTTACGTGGGATTGGGGTTGAACGCGGACACATCGACGTTTGATATTTTTATGCAGTGGCGCCACCGCGGAGAGATTTACGAGGCAGATATGCGATCACAAAATGTCCGACACTAAATCAAACATGTTGCATCGGAAAACATCAGAAATTATTATTGGGACTTTTATGGGATCGACGGGAGCGAAAGAAACGTACAATGTAACTCGACGCGCCGTTTCATTGGGAGTATCTTACGGAGGATCTATCAGAGAATAAATCGTGATATATTAAACTCTCTGATTTCTCCATATTTTTTTATAGAGATGCATTTTGGAAAGGAAGGTATTATGACTACTCATTGAACTGCAACAGTAGTGCGAGCGCCATTATTATAACAATGAAATAAATTACTGCCTGCACTCGATTTACATTAAAACATGATGTTTTTTTTCAGCTGAAAATGAAGTTTATTACTGCATGACGTTAACAAATTTGCCTGCTACGTTTAGCGTATTCTGATATAAATTTCATCATGACATTTTTTCCACGGTATAAAAACTATCATAAATCCGTGAATACATCAATTGAACGATCGTCAATCATATTCAATAGGAAATAAAAGAAATAAATTCCGCCACGAACAATACGATACAATCATAAATTTACAATACAAATGACTCCTTGTTAAACAATTATATTTTCCTGTATTACTGAAGAAGAGTCCAGGAATTTAGAATATTTAATTTATAAAAATGATATATTGGAGCATAAATCGAGATGGAAATGGAGCATTATTATGTACGTTTCACGGAGATATATTTTTATGTTTAAAAAAGTAAGTAACGCGATAAATAATATAAATAATAATGTGTTTATAATAAAGCTAAAATCAATTTTGTCTTTGTCGGTACACCAGTTTTAGTTGCGTGTATCCCAGCAGATAACTAATTCTGCCAAAAGAAGAAAAAAGCTATTATACATTATTTGATTAGAATATTAGCAGATACAAGTACCCTATGCTCTACATTTACATATTGTTACTTATCAATCATTTTTACCTAAATGTAATTGATAAATCATTGTAAATAATTTTATAAAAATTGTATCAATTTCAGATAAGTAGGCGTGCAACAAAATGCGTTGCATTAGTGCCGTTTTAATGCTACTAATGAAGGAACACAGGTTTTCCTTCCCTCTAAACCCCTCCTTCTTTGGCCCTTACATTCTTTATCCTTAGAAGAAATAAAGGCAGAGTCGTAACAGCGGGATGATTAATATCCGGCTGACAGTTTGTGAAACGGGCAGCCAATAAACGGGATAAAAATACTGGTGAAAAATAGCGCGCTCATTAGGGGTACAGTGACATCTGCGACTGCTGCGCCCGAAAGTCTTTGAGAAACGTAGGAAGGTGCCTGGACGGAGGGAACAAAGAAGACAGGTTTATTAAAGTAATGGCGGATCATTTTAATATTGCAATGAGAGCGCATAGTATTCGCTATCTTCAGAACCTAATAACTTTTTATCAAGGGTATTACTTCTGTCTTCGCCTACTTAATTTAAAACTTTTAAGGCAATTAATTAATCTAACTTCAATTTCAATTACTTATTAGTTGTTAAAGCTTCTAGCATCGTTATAAATATCAGTATGATATTATTAACTTTAATGCTGCATTTATTGCATTTCAATCTTTGTATTTTTTAAATATTTAAGTCCACTGTATATTTATAAGAACCCAATGCTTCTAATGTTATACTTGCTGCATTAGTTATAAATTATTTAAATTTTTACATAGTTGTATACGTATTATACCGTGTGCTCTAATTCATATTCAAATTTCACGCTAAAATGGGGCTTAACCTCTCTTACTTCGTGGGTTATGTACTAGATGTCGCTAAACATCAGCTTGAAGGCGCTAGAAGGCGCTTGAAAGCGGAATGTATGTAGCCGGATTCAAAACAATGCTGTACTAATTAATATACATTAATAATACATGTATAAATAATATAAGTTGCACAATAAAATTGCTTCATATTATATTAAGTTATAAAATTTGTATAAAAATGTGTGACGGTGAGTCATTCATATCAGTACATAAATATAACCTATTCTAAATATTTCCAGCACCCATAATTGTAAACTTATTTACACTTAATATATTAATTTCATTTCATTTTCAGAGGAGGTAATACGTCGAAGATTGCTCATAGATGGAGATGGTACTGGAGATGACCGTAGAATAAATATGCTTTTGAAATCATTTATTAAATGGGCAAATTCCTCGGATGTAGACAATACATTACATGAAAGAATGTTATCGCAACTGGCTCAATGTGAATTTGCACAAAGGAAATCTAGATTAGTCTCAAATATGAGTCAAGAAGAACTAAAAAGTTATGAGAAGTTATCCAAGGAAATTGAAGTTCAAATTGAAGAGGCTAAAAAGGATATAGAAAAAACAAAAGCAGAACTACAGGAAGCAAAACGTGTAAGAAAGAACAGAATTGAATATGATGTATTGGCAAAAGTCATAAATGAACAACCGGACAGAGTAGAAACTAATTTGAAGCTTGCTACACTACGCGAAGAATTAGGCAAGTTAAAGGTAAAGTAGTTTGCATTATTATGATTAAGAAACTGCAGGTTGTTTGTGCAACTCAGAAAAGTAATTGAAATATTTGAATGTACAGGAAAAGTCTGAGCAATTAGAACACAAATTGGAAATGAGAAGGAAACAATTTCATGTCTTAATATCCTCTATACATTCTTTACAAGGAATGTTAGATGAGTGTGATGAAGAAATAATGGATGTGAGTTTAGAAAATTATGAAGATCCAGATACTCCAGTACCGGTTAAAAGTGAAGCATCTTGAAACAAAATTATAAATACATATTTATAAGTTGCTTGAAAAAGCTCAAATTTTATAAATGCACTTCGTAATTCTTAAGTTTTTTTTATAAAAGTATATTATCCAAATTTTAATTTTAATTTACTAGTCTTAGGAACATGTCTGATTGTCAAAGACAACCTAACACCTCTTTTTAATATCTGCCCTTCCGAAAATTCTTCTCCGCATATGCTCAAATTTTTCATAGTTAATTTTGAAACAACATCAGTATCTTTCTCTGCAATTGAATGTAAATAATTATGATATAGATCTCCTTGCAGAATAAGCAAACTTCTAGGTTCCAATAGAAAACTAAATTCTAGATTTTGTTCATGTTGCTGCAAAAGAAAATCATTAGTAATTTATGATGCTTAATTATGGCAATTTAACAATTATAACTGCTACAACCTGTGTACTGTCAAGTCGTTTATAAAACTCAAGAAGCGTATGAGATCCACAACTAATGGTTGTTACAATAGGATGGAAAAGTGGACCATCTGAATGTGCCTGATAAACATGAGACATGTTACATTTTGTTCTAATTGCTTCCCAGTATTTTATAATTATACGTGATTAAACATATACCATTATTCCCTGGCCTGGTAAATATTCATTAATCAAGACATGATTAGGTAACTTTCCCTTCTCAAACACATTACAGGATGAAACTTTGTCAACATATTTTGTTAACCACTGAAAATGAGAAACATATTTGTATTATCTAATGTTAATGTTACTTTCTTAAAACAATTCTGTACATTATTGTAAAATACTTACACTTGGTATTTCTTCTGCTATCATACCTTTAGGGTGTGGAATACCACCCCAATTTTGTAACCTTCTATGACTTAATTGTGTCCACTTTGGCAAAGGAGCATTATTGACATATTTGATTATTTCTTCTTCTTCCTCTGATGTAACAAAATTTGGTATATACATGGCCAACTTGGGCACCTATAAGAGATAGAATATAATAGTTTTTCAATATAAAAATTAAACATAACCTTTGATAAAAATATTAATGATATCAACAATAAACCTCTGAAATCACATTTTTGGGAAAAACACAATTGTATTCTTCCATTTTGAGATAAATGCAATGAAGAAATAACAAAGCTAGTAATAATGCATTCAATCAATGATATATTATTTATAAAATAACAGATATTTCAATACACTGATTTTGTCCATGTTTATTACTGGCATGTATACCTATAAATGTCATACATTTTTAATATTAAAAATTTATGTTAACTTTTGTTTTACTGTTACATATTCGATGTAAGCGCCTATGCCTAATACCATTTCATTTTATGGTAATCATAGGTTTTCAAAGACTTAAATTGATTTTTTCTTATAAACTATCTGTTTGACAACAATAAATTAGTAATTATATATTGCATACAGTAGTATTCCGTCATTTTTCATATAATACTAGAGAGTGTTTTCTTATCAAACATGGAAATACAAACAATTCGAATGGGTTAGTGATGTGCTTACATAAAATCAATCATTTTATGGAAGGGAACATCCTTGGCGCAACTACACGAATTACGCAAATATTTAAATACAAAATCACTAAAAAACAATATTTGATGTTTATAACATCATATCATTATTTAAATAAATAAAGAACGAAAATGGATGAAAGTAAAGCAATAGATCAAATGGATAACAAGGAATTAGAACTTCTTAAAATCCATCAGGTATATTTTGAAAATTGTACCGTGAAATTATTGCAATTATTGTATTCTACATTTCTATAGAATAATTAATATTGTAATTATTTAAAGAGAATGTATGTAGTTTCTTATAGATAACAACTTTGAAAATACTGCTGATGCATTGATGATAGAAGCTGCAATAAAGGGCCATAAAAATCTTGATGAAAATTTGGAAATTCAAAATGTGACCTATGCAGCTAATTATGAAAACATGATGTTAAGTTACAAGACGGGAGATTGGAGAACATTTTTCAAAGTAAAAATATCTGTTAACTTAATTATTATTATAATTTCTAAGATATTTCTTGTTTTTAGTTATGGAATTTGTTGGTACCTGATGATGCTAAACAGACAAGAGCTTATAAAATTCTGATGTTGAATCTACATGTATATTTTACAATGTTACCTAAACGTATGTTACTTTCACATTGTTGTAAAGAGAAAGGTAAAACAATGGAGTATACTCTAAATAATATAGAAATATTCATAATTTATACTTTTTGCTTTGTTCAGATAAAACTAATCCAAGTGATTCTATGATATCCATAAATCAACAAGATTTTGAGCATGATGAGGTAATTTCAATGATGTTAAATTTGATTTTTAGCAAGTACTTCACCTGAGTTATTTTTTATTTATCTGATAAATTTTGATTTAATAATAATTGGAAAAGAAACAGCTGTAACTGATTTAACATTAATAACACACAGCATGTTAAAACTGAAATAGAGAAAAACATGAATGAGAATATGGAGCAATTATGTGTATTTTTAAATACAGAAGGTAAAGAATTAGAAAATGATATTGAACTGCGGCCGTTTTTTGCATTACCCTTTATTGAAGATCCATATGCAGAACCATTTCTATCTAAAATATTTGAACAGAGTTGGATAGATGAATTGAGAGACAATGTACAGCTATTTCTTAATGAATACAAACCAGTAAGTAAAACAAGGTAACTAAAAATGTATATATAAAATAATTCATAAAAGTTTATGTAATTTTTAAGAACTTTGGCGATAATGGTTTCAACAAATTTTCTTCAAATCAAGAATTTCAATCAGAAGAATTGATAAAAGATATAGTCGCTGAAAAATCAACTAGAGACAATATACCGATTGTACCAAATGATAGAAACATTCCAATATTTTTAGAAGATGGAGAAACTGGAGAACAATATAGCTTATGCAGCGATACAAATTACAATCAAAAGACAAAGTGAGAAATACTGTCAGTACTGTGTTTCTTAAATTAAATAAACTTTAATGGTAATTATTTTTTTTTACAGAAGTATACAAACTGTATCAATAAATTCATCTGCAGAAGAAATACCTTCATCATATTCTGGCAGAGGCCATAAAAAATTATTGCAGTGTACTCAAGAATTAGCGCTAACACAAACCAATTTATGTACTGTTCGTTCTAATTACGAAAAACTGAAGCTGAGATTTCATAAATTGCATGCTGATTATCATAAATTGATGAGCATTGCAAGAGTATTAACAACTGCTTTAGAAAACTCAGTAAAAGGGCAATCAATTGATTTCCAAGCTATGTTAGAAACTTGTATAAAAATTTTTCCAGATTTGTTTAATCAAAATATACGAGATAGTTCACATGTAAGCAGTAGAATTTCTATGTACATATATATATTTTTTGAATGATAATGTTATGTTACTTTTCATATATGTGTATAGTGTTCCTCAGAAGCACTGTCAGACAAATCCCGTTCTGATATGAATATTGTTAAACATTCTATGTCATACAGTATATCTGTTCCTCCAAAATTACTGGATTTCAAAAAGATTAAATTACACCTAATTAATGGAAGTATTAAAGTCAAATTGTTCCTTTTGCAAGCATTGAGAAGGGTAAGTCAATATACTCTTATTGATGAGCTATAAAATTTTGAAATTAAAATATAAATGGTTTTCAGAAAATAACTTTTGGTCAACCTGGGGAAAGGGATGAGACACTACACGAGTATATAAGTAAAGATTTACTTGGCCTTCACAGTCAAATTGCTAGTTATAAAGGCAAATCGATTTTGCCACACTTATTAACTCCAGAAAACTTTATTATACCGCATCCTTTGCAGCAGTCAGTCACGAGATTATTAAATACTTTAGCATCATTCAGATGTGGACGAGATTATTTGTCATTTGATTCTACTGTTGTTGATATGGTACTAACATAGTTTTATTAATCCTTACATATTTTAATTTAGTTATGTTGCAAGTTTTATTCTAATTCTTTGAAATAAAATAATACAATTAATAGAATGAATATTTTAGGTATATAAATGCCTTAGTAATATCTGTGATAATAATATAGATACAGTGACCTGTAACATGATGATTGCAATGCTGCAGAAATTATCATTACGAAAACAGCAAAGACTGTATATGATTGAAAATGGATTAGTAGAATGGTTAATTCATCATTTGCATGACCAGTGTCGCATTATGGATTCTTACCGACTAGAATATGCTACAGCTCTTTTGATGAACTTATCATTACATCAGGTAGCTCAAAAAAGGGCATCTGCAATGGCATCTTTACTTATTTCAACGTTAATTACTTTGCTTTTAATGGATCATGCATCGGTATAATAATTTTTTTCCTGTGTGTTTTATAAATATAACTGTAATAATATAAAGTGTAATTGAAATCCACATTTATATTAGGCATTGCCATATGTTAATGGGGCATTAAACAACTTTTTGACAAATTATAAAATTAATGAAGAAGCAAAAAGAATGAAATTTTCATCCATGCTAGAACAGTACAGTAAATATAAAACTGGAGAGATAAGGTAAAATAGTTTCTGATATGTTACACAAAAATTATATTATTTCCCAAAATTAAAAATAACATGTTTAATAGGAAACATTTGGATCACATTTTAAAAATCCATAAAGGTGAAATTACTATTAAAACAGAAGATGAAGAAATGGCAGATAACGATAATGTTAGTAATAATTCATAGCATATTTTGTTCCTTGTCAATAGAAAATTGTTATTTCTTCAGGAGGAATTTGATGTAGTAGAAAGTCAATTAGAAGAAAATGATCCTGTAAAAAGTAACTATGGAGAATTATGTGGAGAAGCATTACTTGCATCGTGTTATACGATTTTACGGAAAGTAATTCAGCGAAAAGAAATGAATACCGAAGTATCATCTATCGCCCAAACAGATTATGTTAAAACAGATACGATTGACCACAGTTTACAAACGAGTCAAGTTAAAAATTTATGTTCGGAACATGAAGCAGTATTACAGGAGGAAAATTTTCCAAGGTATTACTATGTAGTACTCCTACTGAAATTTATTTCTTCCCAAATTCATTTAAACGCGTTTGCATATATACTTCATATATTGGGAGAATAATAAAATTTTATATTTTTCATATATTTTAACCATCCAATGATACATTATCTTTCAAGAAGAAAACATATGAAAGACAAACATAACATTATGGTCATACAAGATTTCACTGAAAAAACAATCTTATATCCAAAATCACAGTCGCGTGTAACTAAGTTAATTTCTTCCTCGTCTAAGGTATTTAATGAGAAATAACAGGGCGTTATTATGGGAACGTACCATCATTTAAATTACCATTTTTTCAAGGAGCGCATTTCTAAACAATTTACGAATAAAAACCGGAATCGTTCTAAATCTGCAATTGAAAATTCCGAGGAAATTGACTCAGAACTTGAAATGAAATTACAAAAACCTCATAAACGAAATAAAGATTCAGAAGACTCGCAATTAAGAATAATAAAAGATCATAAAAATTCTGTAAATGAATTGTTTAATGAAAGTGCTATATATTTGCTCGAAAATCAATGTTCGAAGTTCGTTATTGTTTTACAAAGAATCAAATTTAATATCATTGAGTTAATGCAAAGTCTTTTTCCAGGCAAAACAGTAAAGTGACTGTAACATCTTCTGTGTTCCTAGCAGTTGGAAGTAAAGCTGATTCTTCAGGTGAGAATCATCCATATAGATTTCTATGTTGCTTCCATTTCAGCAAAACAGGTATCTGATAATTAATTACTAGTTCGAACGGTTCTAAATCCAGATATCTAAGCACGTTTGACAAGTAAGATATAATTCAAGTACTAGATAGTGAAAGCCTCATAACTTTCTCCTAAACGTTAGATCGTGATCTTGGGAAAATTAGATCAAGTAAATGAAAGTGATGAACCCTTGAACGACATTCAATACAGCTATTAATTAATAAAATATATTATCAGTATCTTTAAAAAATTATTACTTTTTTTCAGTCATGGAGAAGCTGAGCAGTATTGCGTCACTGTGAGTCAAGATGTTAATGTTCAATTGCACTTTGTGATTTTGTACATAGTTATGCACTATTGACCATTTTATATTAGAATTTAAATCTTTTTGTACACTGTGAACTTTCAAATAAATTATATATTTTATTTTACTTTCAAGATACATTTATTATTACTTAGAGTTAGACATTCTTTTTACAGGAACAGTAGTAATGGGATTGAAACTGTAAATCATAATGATACATGGAGACGAGAAACAGAACTTGACACGGAAGAAGCGTTCTTATCTAGGCCAAAACTTCCACGGACCCCACCTTGATTCAAGCTTTGAAGAATGATAAAGAAGACGAATACCTTTTATAAATTTTTTAATAATTTTATTTTAAATAACGCATAACAATCATGTTTTTAATTAAGTTTAAATATCTCATACAATAAATATATACAGAACATAATACGTCATCATCACACTCATCGCACGTAAACCATCAATAATAACCAGAGTATATGCTAGGATGTCCAGGTACATAATTACTACTTCGGTACCTTCTTAACAAAGGATTATCACTATAGCTGTTACCACTGAAACTACCATGTAAATTAGACATTGAAGAATAGCCAACAGGAGAGCCATTGGAATAGCTCATATAACTCGGTTTGCTTTTATGAATTCCAATGATTTTATTAAGATAAGAAGGTCCTGCAACATAAGATTGGCTACCATAACTGCTTGGTCTGGTTTCTTTGAACGGTACCAGTTTTCCACTGCCTTTACCATAATGGCTGAGCAAGTAATCAATATCTTGATCTTTGGAAAGATAATTCAAACCTCCACCAGGTGTATATTCACCCATGTACTTGTTATATTTACTATATTTTCCTGAACCGTAAGGACCAGAGCTTCCTCTCATACCACTGAAGGGGCTGTGCGCAGAGCTTGATACATATACAGGTGACCCCATGGCTCCATGATTTCCTCTTACATAACGTGTGTCAGAGTGGAATGGATATATGTCATTCACGTATTTACTACCTCCGCCCATTCCAAACATACCATCCTTTTGTTGGCTGTAGGAATAATCATGACTAGGGCTATTGTAAGAGCTCGAAGGCTCTCTATGGAAGACTTGATCACCATCCATGTATCCTCTCTGTGAAGTGTGACCTCTAAAGGAATCACCAGAATATTCTTTGAAGGAGGAACCCTCAGCACCTAATTCAGAGTAACCAACTGTACTAGAAGCACCAGGAAGACTATCAGCAAATCTCATGAAGGTAGAAGTCTTTGGCTTGCTGGAGAATTGATTGAAATCCGAACTCGCCTGATCGGTGCCCTGAGTATAACTCTCAAAATTTGAATCACCATTAACGCTGCTGCTAGTGTAAGTTTCATAATTGGACTGAGCTGGATTGCTAACGAGATAGGGGCTGCTAGCAATATTGTCTCGAGTGCTACCAGAGTACTCTGAGTAGCCAGTATTATGAGAAGTTGGAGAAAACGCGTAAGAGTTGCTTCTTAAACTTTCTTCGAGATTTCCTTGGCTCCTGCTGGTGGTCAATGAGTGTCCATTATTCCCTCCACTGTAAAAGTCTGCAGTTTCTCTGTGACCTTCTTTGCCTGTTATATAGGCCCCATTGATGATGTTGCTATTATATTCGTATCCATTGTTATCCCCGGTAATGGAGTAGCCTATAATGAGTTGGATGAAGAACAATGGACATACATTATTTTAACAATGGACCAATAATTATTTTGTTTAATTATAAGGTAAAAGAATTATAAAAAATAATTTATTAAAGCAGGGAAGGAAGTATTAGCCTTCATAAAAACACACAATTATTTTCTAATAACTTTTACAGAAGAAATGCAATTACTATACGTACTGGTAACTGGAGGTTCCGCTCGTGCTAGTAGGACGCAGCAGAGGATTACCGCGCTCTATAAGTAGAACAGTTTCACCATAAATTAATAATCACGATGCGATGGAAGATAATCTATCCAGTTAAATCGCGAAACATTATCACGCTAATTAAGAGTTAACTGAACTGTGACACTACAAAGCGTTAATAATACGGATTTAATATCCTGAGAACCGACGTTTCTTCTACAAATACTTGGCAGCAATTAGACCTTGATTTCACTCAAGATTTTCCTCAAGAACCTTTGTGATCCAAATTACATTTGGTATTTTATTATAATGCTATTAATTTTACATTTTATTACTATTTTTCTAAAGAAAAAATTAATGTATTTAATCTTTACTATGTTTTATTGCAGTGAATAGAATGGAAGTGAAAAACACCCTCTTCAATGAAGGATACTTAAACTTATGACAAATGAATGATAAGAATTATCAGAAATGTATGAAATGTGTTTTAAAAAGAGCGAATGTTGACGATTACTCACGAGTGAAATGATTCTCCCCATGATAAGGGTGGGCCGATTTCAATTGAATTATATTTAACGACCCCAATGTCTCCTCAATCAAATTGAAACTACACACATACTGGCACGTGAATCGGCTCCTTACTGTTTTATACTCCTAGGAATCCCTCCTCGCTCACAAAAAGGTAAAAGCGATCTTGATGTGCACATACTGATAGGACATTGGTTGGTACCCGACCATACAGAGCAGGGAGAAAGAGTCAACCTGATTTAACTCTTCACTTTTACGGGGAAAGCAATGGGTCAGTGTGACTGACTATTCAGTGAACTATAAGTAGCATGACCTACCTAGCGTAATTAGACTTTTTAATCCATGTAGAAAAGTATCCCTTTCACGGTACCTTTAAATGGCTACTTGGAACGTAATACTGGCATTGTTATTACGCGTACAAAGTCTTCCAAGTAATCAAAGAAACAGAAAAAAATTGTAATATATACTAAACAAAGTTTAATTTAAATTTAACTTTTATTTTTGGTAATAATAAATGTTACAGTAGCTTTAAAAATACATTGGGTTTCTTGTTACAAAAAGCCATAAAGATTGTAATTTAATGACATTAGTCTCCCTGACTCTGATATGTGTTATTATAAAACTGTAGCATATATTTTCGCAATTGTATGTTATTTATAAACCATCCGTTTCATACACGAGTGAACTCTCAGTTAAGACTTCTTTTATTTTAATTAGCTCGCTCGAAGGATTCCACTGAACTCAGTACGACGCAGGCTTTCGTAAAAATGCTGTCCCGATTTCTATGCATTACCATTGCCAAGGTTAACATATATTTGTTACGGTGGATGAATAACTTTCCTTTGGCGAGGCTCGAGAGAGGAGGAAGAGCAATGTTACGTTTGCGTCCAGATTCAGAATATAATAATAATCTTGAAGAACGATAAATCGAGTATGTCTGCTCATTATCATACAAAATCACTGTTTATTTCGTACTTTTGTTCATTGAACTTTCATCTTTTTCAGGATTTTCTTGGAGTAAGAATAAAACAAGTATCTTAAGATTTTTTAAGAAATTTAATCAACACGTTAAACTTGAACCGACTGATTGATGAGTCTCAGACTAATTCATACAAATTGATGGAAAATATGCATCGCGTTGAATATGTTAATTACAATACTTGAACAATATATGTTCACATGATGTAAGTACATTAGCAACATGAATAAAACATTGCTTTAATAAGTAGCGCTCTTAATTCCGTTTAATAGACGCGTTTATGGAGTTAAATAATAATCATTACATAAAGTCATTGTTTCAGGGCCTTTTAACTGTACGGTGCAAGCATGCGATCTTCTCATTTTGATCAAAGGAGCCCTGAGAAACTGCTCGAGGATGGACGTGCTTCTATTTTAAAGCATGGATGTAGAAAATGCCCGGGAATATCTCTGTACAGGGATCGAAATTCTTAAACATCGGTGCGAGTACCTTGGTCGGTTTACATCCCGCATAAAACGCACGGGTTTCTTGAATACCAATTGCTTTCCTTCGAAAGAAAGTTTCTCGAGGCTCCCTTAAGCACTTCGTCGGATCTTTTGGGTAAAATTTAATTCTACTATTATTTAAACAGATTTAATATCTTCCTTTTTCCTTAGGTTTACAAGAGATATCCAAATTGTTCTCTGTAAATTGCATCCATCAAAGAAATTGTAGAAGTATAATTTCAAAAGTTGATTTATTTCAAAATACAATGATCCAGATGTTATTAGATACATCACATGTGGATAACGAACGTCTAGGGACGATCGCACGCTGTGTTCTGACACGAAAACCGGAATGACACCGCTGCATCCTTGTCATTATCTTCTGCAATGCTTTCTACTTTCCGTGCGCACACGTACTCATTGAAACGTGTGTTGGTAGTGCAGTTGAATCGGCTGAATTCCTATACGTAAATGATAAAGATCTAGGATACTTTTAATAGAACATTATTTATTTTGTTCTATATTAAAATGCAAACCGCGCTTCTCTAATACATCATTAAGTAGTTGTCGAATGGTAAAAGTTATATGCCCGTAACAATGCAAAGCATTAGTATACCACGAAGAAAGTAAAATGAAAATGGAAAGTGGACGCTATACTAATCCTAAGTAGACGCTTCTTTGATATCAAACATTTTGCATTCTGTGAAGTACGCTAAACATGCGTGCGACGTTCTGCATCATTAATAGTTACTTCTCTGCCAATGTCAGTTCACGTTAGAAATTCTAAGCTAACAATAAAAAGGATTATAAGTATTTTATGTATTAAAGAAGTTAGATATTAATAATTTGTATCATTATTCAAATGAATAACTTGAAGTTAATTGTTTTTGCTTAATTTTTATTTTACATCTTATTTTCAATTGTGGAAAGAATGCAGCATGTTTGTGTAAAGAAGGGCTAATAAGATACGCGACCAGATGCATTAACATTGCACTTTCAAGGCGAGATAGATTTCTGGCGCGAAAGTGGAAAAGGTATGTGGTAATACCAGTTGATGCGATACAAATAACTTCGCTATCCTCTGACCTGCTGACAGATCACTTTTGAAACTGTTTTTAAATGCGGTCGTATTCAACGACGCGGTAATCTGAGAGAATTGACTAAAATAAAAATTGCGTTTTCTCGTTTACGCGGTTTTAAAATTTGAATCCATGCCAATAATTGTTCTGTGTGCAACGCATGCGTATTATATTCTGGTAGTCCGCCAATTGAAGAAACGTTCGATTCTATGGATTGGAATATTACGTCTGTATGCAAGTTCAATCGTATCAGGATGTGACAATCTACCATACGATGAGATCATGTAGAAAATATAACCACAGTTACAAATTAAGAGATTTAAATCTCGTCGTGGCTTTTCGCTCTTTTACAGTTGATTATTATTGTTTCTTGTAAAATACCAATAGAACCATCAACCATGTCTTTCAGTAAGTACATTAAATATCAACATATGAGTTCTATCATGTCTAGTCTTTGATAACAGTTATAATCAGAATAACCTGATCAATATTCAACTGCATATATAGAAAAGCATATTTCTCCCAATATTACAGAGAAGAATCCAATAAATTGTATTAATAAATTAAATTTAATCATTGCTGCAATGTTCTCATATTTAGTATGTATGAATAATACCAAATTTCATTAAAATGCAATAATAATTATATTTTAAGTTAGGATCATTACTCCGGACAGTATGGAATATCGTTATTTTCCCATCACAAAGTCCCGTTTTAATTTAAGCGTGCAAGCTGCTCATGATGCAAGAATTTCTTTACGTACCCATTTGGGTGGAGATTCTAATGTGTATGAGGTATAGTTTAAAATCTTAAATTATTTGAAATCTTTTTAACTTTGGTATATAAAGTACACATATTTTATTATTATAGATTGTTATTGGAGGATGGGGAAACACAATGTCTGCAATAAAAAGGAATAACGAAGAACCTGATGTTGCAGAGGCTGAAACAAGGAACATATTAAATGCTCAACATATGTGCAATTTCTGGATACAGTAAGAAATTAAAGCAATCTATATAATTTGAAGCAATAATATAATATCAATAAAGGCAATAAATTTATTTATTTGATATAATTAACTAAAAGTCATATATTTGCAATATGTGTTAGGAAACTATATAATTTGATTTTAATTAATTATATATTAATAATTGAATATTGAACAGGTGGTCGTGCGATGGACTGTTAAATGTTGGCCGTAGAGATGGGGAAGTTTTTCTGTCATACAAAGACAGAAACCCATTTGTCATAAATTACATAGGAATGAGCACAGCATGGGGAGCTACTGGTGAATTCTTAGTAGAAGGTGTGTTTTGAAATGTTATCATGCACGAAACTTCAATTATCTGTCTATCTCTTTCAGAATCAGTTTGTACATCTACAGTTATCAGACAACAATTGATGGATACATCTCATTTTTGGATAGATTATAACGAATCGTATGGTCTTCCACCAAATGCTATAATGGCTTCTGAAGATGGTTTGTACATAGGTCGTGCTCGTCATAGAGACTCGGTTACACCTGGAAGTATTAGGAATAACGTATGCACAATTGCGTGGGGCGGATCAGCCCACGATAAAAAAGAATTTCAAGTATTATGTTGTAAAGATATAAATTGGGTAAAGTCATGGGAAGGTAGCGTTCCATTACATGCGCTTCCTGCTGGTGAAAGCGAAGACGGATATGCCCTTTTCATTGGCCGTGTCTTACACGAAGGTGTATATCATATAGGAAAAATACAACCAAACCATCAAGCATGTTACATAGCTGTTAATGGTCAAGAAGAACCGGTCGTAGACTATGAAACTTTGGTTATTTGCGATTATTATATCGCTGAATATATTGGGAGATAGAGCATTCCTCCCAAGAGGAAATATTTATTTTTCATACAAAATGTAAAATATTTTTTTATGTCGCATATGTTTAAACTAATTTAGTAAAAATAACGTGTACATTAAAAAAAAGTCATAAATAGTATTATACTGATATTACAGTTATATCACAGACGAGGTGTAAGACAGGCCAATCATTTTAGAGAAGTTTATGTTCCATGAGCGCTCCAAAAGCTCGTCTTCACGCTTAAACCGATGATTTTGGAAAACGGCATCGCCTAAAACAATGGTAATTAGTGAGGAAAATCAGCGTTATAGACGAGATTATGCACGTGATATTATTACTGTGTCGTCAGTATATTTTTGGATTCCGAAATACGAATGTTTTTACAAAAGATTTATTTATAAACCGCTTATTGACCTTATTTCCAGAATTTCATATACTTTTGTATCCATGCCCGTATCTTACCACTTTTTTCTAGCCGTACTCAACGACATAAGTGTTAATAAATAATAAAAATTTTAGACATTTTGTTAATTCAAGTATTATAAAGTTGAAAAACAGACTGACGCTAAGCGAATGACTTTATAAGCTAAATGTGGATCATTGAATTGGGACCTTCTCCCATTTAATCTGAAAATAAATAATAATCTTTTGTTATATTAGTTATGATGACTTTTCTACCACAGTCCGCACTTACAACTGAAAAGACACCATTTTTATTCCCTTTGATTTTATTTTTCTTTAGAAATTAGCACAAAACTTGTTTTAAAAAGACCGCCATAAATAATTTAAAAATTCGATCCTAGCGCCATCTATCCAGAAATCGCTGAAACTAGTCGACAAATAGTTTCCACCCTTTCCGGATAGATGGCGCTTGTGATCCCTGTTTCGAAAAATCGATCGGTAACTCGTTGAGTAGTTTGAGCCGTTTTCGTATAGATGGCGATAGGATTAAATTTTAAAATATTTAATTTATGGCGGTCTTTTTAAAACACAAATTTGTCAAACAATTATTTTAATAAATTTTTCGGTCTTATACTGAGTTTGATTGATTTCTAAAGAATAGAATCAAAGGAAGCAAAAATTATGTTTCCAATTGCGGTTTAATTTTGCAATTAATTTATAATTAATGTGTGACGCCACTAAAGGCTTCATAATGAATTCTTCGTCAGGTATCAGTGATATAACTAAGCAATCTGTTGTGACCGTCAACTTGCATTAGACTGTTGCAGCGCAAAGTGTTTCACATTTTTATATTAGGATAAAGCAAATTTTGCTCGTTCTCAAGCATTCTCGAGGCACAAATTCAGGACCCTTCGAGAACAACGGCATTATAGAGTTGACCGCTTCGCCATCTGCTTACGTCGTTTCTACGAATGAACTTACCATCTCAAAATTTAGACGAAGTATTCATTCTACAGTTTTCTAGACGGTAGCGCTATTTTGTATTGTTTGACACGCAAATACACCGCACGTGCGAGTGTTAAGTATTTGTTATACACGAGTTAAACAATTCAATCACGGAGCTGAGGGCAACGTCCTTTCGTGTGAAACGAAGCTTTCTCAGATAAAGGTGTTCCAAAGATGTTCAATCAAACCGGAGGACTAAGAAGCGGCACTACAACATCATCAAATCCAATGCAAGATTTTGAGGTTGTTTCACCTCCAGACGATTCTGTCTCCAGTCTTGCGTTTAGTCCTGCCTCGATTCCACAAAATTTTCTCGTTGCTGGCTCGTGGGATTGCAATGTCCGCTGTTGGGAGGTCGAACAATCTGGAAAAACAGTTCCGAAGTCGATGCAATCTATGGCAGCTCCCGTGCTAGATGTTTGTTGGAGCGATGTAAGTTTATTTACTTTATAATAAACGTTGCTAAGAATAATTTCATTGAAACAGTATTTCAAGTGTATACTTCTGCTTAAAATAGGATGGAACAAAAGTGTTTATGGCATCTTGCGATAAAACAGCAAAATGCTGGGACTTAGCTTCGAATCAGAGCATTCAAGTTGCACAACACGATGCACCAATTAAAACTTGCCACTGGATCAAAGCAAGCACATATTCATGCCTTATGACAGGTTCCTGGGACAAAACACTAAGAGTATGTTATCATTTCTTGTATGTAATATTTCTTTATAATGCAGAGATAATAATGCATAATTAAACATTGCAGTTTTGGGATTTAAGATGTCCTAAGCCAGCAATGACTATAAATTTAATTGAGAGATGCTATTGCGCAGATGTTGTAAGTACATGTAACAGTCATTTTAAGTCATAACTATTGTCTCAAATAATTGTTAACTACTTTGAATTGTTATAGGACTATCCAATGGCTGTAGTAGGAACTGCAGGACGTGGATTGATAGTTTACCAATTAGAAGGCAGTCCTAGGGAATATAAAACAGTAGAATTAAGTCTGAAATATCAGTATAGATGTGTTGCTATCTTTAGGGATAAGAAAAAGGTTCCTACTGGTTTTGCAATCGGTAGTACGGAGGGTCGTGTGGCAATACATCATTTGAATTTAAGCTCTAAAGAAAATTTCACTTTCAAATGTCATAGGACAAATGGGACTCCCAATGGATATCAAGATATTTATGCGGTTGGTTTAATTAAATCTCGCGATGGATTTTTTAAAGGACAAATTTCTATATTCAAAATTTGTTTTAATTTCTTGAATTCTAATGTTTAGGTGAATGATATTGCATTTCACCCTGTTCATGGTACTGTTGCTACTGTTGGAGGAGATGGCACATTTGGATTTTGGGATAAAGATGCAAGAACTAAACTAAAGTCTTCTGAACCTATGGAACAACCAATTACACGTTGTTGCTTTAATCATAATGGGCAAATATTTGCATATGCAGTATCTTATGATTGGTCAAAAGTATGTTTCTTGTATATGGTTGTTAAGTGCATTATTTTAATATGGAGTTATATTTTATATCATGTAGAGGACCAAAGGGGATTAAAAATTATAAATATTCATAATACCTTTCTCAAGTTTTAGTTATTTTAATCTCTATACATAATGTCTGAAATGAATGTTCGTTTGAAATAATACTAATTAAATGTAACATTTCTAAGAAAAATGATTAATACTAATACGTTTATATTACAGGGTCATGAATATTATAATCCGGCAAAGAAAAACTCCATATTCCTTAGACCATGTTTTGAAGAACTAAAGCCTAAAGCCTCACCGTAAACCAGAGGAGCACCATCTAATTAACAAGTTTCTGAATTCTGTGATGCGTTTTTAAGATACTAGGTTTTATAATTACAATTACAGGTTATACTGTTCTTATTAATAAATTATAACTTTCCTATATCTTTCAGCTACGTGAGACGTTTTCTGCCATTATACCATTATTAATAAATTGTAAATAGCTTTGATATACAATACAATTGTAGTTTACATTTTCATTATGTATATATTTCACTTTTTCACACAAGCTTATTGTACAAAGTAGTATATACATGCAAGAAAAGTCTTATTTCCTTTTTTTTGTCCGTGTAAAAATGTAAAAAAATAATTTCGGTAAAAAATTCTTTTACATCTCAAAACTAATACAGAAACTATGTTTTATCTACCTGTTTTTCGAAATAAATATAAGTCCAATTTCATTTAACAAATCAATACCATTGTGTTGTGTTAATTAATCAAACAAAAACATTTGTGTAATTACTATGTTGTCGTAATTTGAAAATGATCAAAATACAAATTATTTCCTCAAAATTAATTGATTCGTTCATCAAATTTGTAAACGGAAAACGGATGTAAAAGTTACATTTGTATTGTATGTATATCAATTATTTCATTACAGATGAGGAAATGTTTAAACAACAAATACTTTAAAAGAATTTCGATTATAATTAAAATCTTCGTTTTCCTACAGTCATTCAGTAATTCATCTCGAACAGAAGCTGCTCTTCGTATAATTAAAAACCACAAAAGACGGAAATTCTATAAGAAATACAACATTTAGTTTATTCTGCGAATTTCTAAGCGATAATTTTTTTAACAATACCGCGCGAAAAAAAAAAAAGAAAAAAATGATAGATCTATGCTTTTTTGTCAACGTATATTGTCCCATTCGATGTGTTTACAAAATTAACATCCGTTCGATTAAAAATTTCATTTCCGGAACAAAAGTAGATTGAAATTTATTAAAGGAAGTTCAGGGATATCGGGCCGATGAGTTTGGACGTGACTTTGCGCTATCCTATATCTGTAGGAAAAAAAGAAAAAAAGGAAAAATGTTACATGACTTCCTTTTTAACATCACATTTCTTAAATGATTAATATTAAAAAGATATTAATTAATGATTATTACTATCGGTTAAGAATTAGATAATATATTAATACTAATAGTGTACAACCATACGTTATTTTTTCTTTTTCTTGCGGGCGTTAAGGATATAACATTGTGAAATGTTTTTTTTTTCTTTCGTATTTAGGCTCGTGTCTAATCGGTTCTTGAATAATATTACTTTCTCTATCATTCGTACATATACATACAACACGTACACGCGCTTCCATACAATATATTTCAACACGTTTACACAAGGTTTCTTCACGTATTCTAGGTTGCTTGCTGTTTTTTCTTTTCTTTTTTCCTGCCACGCATAATATAAGGAAATAAACACATACTCGGAAATAACAGGCACACTTCCATCTGCTTTTCCGTCTCGGCAATAATTTGTTTCTTTTTTTTTTTTCTCTTTTCGAATCTGTTCAAAGAGGAGAGCAGCTTCGAGTCGCAATTATATTACATGTTTTATTTCAGCCCGCTGCGTTCTCTTAAGGATGAATTACATTGAATCTTTATATGTTATTTTTCTTAACCGTTTAGGGACCTTAACTAAAGTGTCCGATTAAGTTTTGTTTTCCTTTCATCGGAAATTATCGTTAAGCTCTGCGTCTTCCTCTTTTTTTTTTATGATCGTTCAACAAAATAAACTCTAGCGACGGTAATCGGTAATTACATCGTTAATTTTACGTATATACATACGCTTTTAGTTTTAATATGTATATAGCGGAGTAAACATTTATATACTAGATCTTGAGCGAAGATCAAAAACATTATTCTTATCGACACTTTTACAATCATTTCTCTGGATTTTAATTCTTTCCTCTGTGTTCTTCATGATTCCCTCTGTTTTTCCCTTCGCTCTTAGATTTTTCATGCAAAATTATGCAAACTGCTCAACTTTGCAGAAATTTAGGCGAAACCAAATCCTTCGCTACATTCGTGGATCGCTTTTAACAAATTCGTGCGAAGCTTGTCGTACGTTTCGTAAACGGGTAGATCCAGTTGATTGAAACTAGGGAGAAAAGATGTGTCATGAAATATTTGTTAATGGAATTTTTTAAGTAAAAGATAAATTGGATATGCAATATATACCATGTGTGTGCCGAGGGAAGTCTGTCTGTAGATCTATCTTCACGGTGAATTTGGAATTTCTGTATACCATTCATTCCTTCTAAAGCAGCGAAACCTTGCAGCGGTACTTTTGAAGTTCCGGTAACGAATTGTAAAAATTTAGCTCTGTCTGCCTGATCAAAACCACGTAATGCCCGCCAGAACCACTGGATCTAAGTTAAACAAATAATATATTTGATATAGCATTATTGATTTATCAATTTAAATCAATATTATGAATATGTTTGAATGACTGGAATACATACTTGTAGAGAGTTTGCGCTATACTTATGATATTCAGTATTGGCCTTAAGATCTTCGATATCTACATTAGGTAACCCACTAATTAACAACTCAAGTTCTTGTTCATTGAATATAGAGATCAGTCGTTTCGGAATAATATCGTAAAAACCTTCTAGGAACGCGTTCAACCTATAAACAGAAACAGAAAATATTACATCTTGTAATAATCACATTTATCTATCTCTAATTTATTTTACTTACTGTTTACGAATAGCTCCGGTCATTTTCATTTGACAAACGAGCCGAATGTATTCTAGTTTCGTTTCTTCGGTGACGACGATGTTACGTCCGTTTGGTATTAAATCTCGTACATCATTAACACCAAATTCATTAACCTAAAAATATTATACAGATTTTAAAATAATTACTCGTCAACGTAGTAATAAATAAATTAAAGAAACATTGAAATGTACCTCCGTGGAAAACGTTAATTCGTATCCAAGATCAGCGATATTGTGCTCAGTGAGATATACAAGACCTTTATAAAAGCTATAGTCTTCGCTTTCCATATCGGTATGTTTTACCAATATTCCCAGAATATGTTTATAAAAACTACGCGTAAAGTAACATTCTAGAAGTTTGTTGTCGTAGATTGCTTTAGCTGTAGAAATAATTATTAATATTAGTTACAAAACAGGATATAATATAAACATTTTTCTAATATAGCAGGAAAGAAAATACTTACCAATAACTCGACCGACAAATTTGTAGTAACATAAGTGGTTAGGGTTGCAGTGCGAAGAAGAGTTTATCATATATGTTACACGATCGCCGGGGCTCACAGTGAACAGAGCATACATAGGGTTGAAAATTTCTCTGGAAATGATGACGTACCATTCTCTGAGTAATCCTCCAGCGTCTTGACCTTCCTCACCTACAATAAAGAATTATTAATTTTTAAATAGTCGAGTTTCGAACTATTCGGGTTGGTTCGGGAAACATCGGCCGGACTCGGGCGGGTGTCCGATACATACGTGAAGTCGGATAGCTCGACTATTTCTAATTCTTATATACTTGTTAATACTTGCAATAAGCATGTGCAAAATCTGTTTTATGTGGAAAAATAATACTTGTAACGAATTTATTTGAAATGATTCAAAATAGATTTTGAACATGCTTATTGCAAGCACTAGCAAGTACATGAGAGTTGGATCGCGGGAGCTCGTCCGAATCTGCCCGACTTTATCCGACCTGACCCGAAATAGTCGGACACCCGGCCAAGCCCGCCCGACTTTTTCCGAGCACGTAATATCGGGTACATCCCTATTAAATACACGTCAAAGAACAATCCTAACATGTAATACTATTTGTTACAGATTTGATGTACCTTCAAAGACGATATAGAACCGATTCTTCCACTCGTCAGCATTTCGCCTATGAAGTTGCCGGAATGAATCTTCAAACACATGACTCCTACGAACATGCACTGCTAATTCCTCCCTACGAATG
This sequence comes from Osmia bicornis bicornis, assembly GCF_907164935.1. NCBI lineage: Eukaryota > Metazoa > Arthropoda > Insecta > Hymenoptera > Megachilidae > Osmia > Osmia bicornis. The sequence goes on from NC_060223.1 coordinate 5,644,227, forward strand.
CCTTCATCCATTCGTTCCAACTCTGTACGGAAGTATCGTCTCTTTACGTCGAAGTCGAGAACTCTGGTGTGATCCACTAACACAGAGAATGGTCCATCCGCTAAATGCGTGGTGGTCTGGCGAAGGATTTGGTTTAGGACAGTTCTGTGCGTTTCTGTAATGAAAATATATGACATTAATTTTTCTATGCTTATTAATTTTTATATTAAGGAAATTTAAGGACTGTGTTATACCGGCAAATTTGAGGAACTTAAGCTGGTCCGGTGGAAGAGTCTTCTGTGGCGGAGGTGTCATATCCCATGAAGTGTTAATAGTAGCCTCAGATTGGGATGTACCTTCGTTGTCTGAGTATATCGGTGAAACTGGTGCTAGATCAGGAATAACCTCCCTGTTGTCTGCATTTGTATTTATCTGACGATCACGAGAAATGCTCGATGACGAATGAACCAAGAAAAATGCTTCTACCGCGGGCTGTAAAATATAATAAATTATACGATTAGATAATTCCAAGAGTGAAGATTAAAAAATTTGTAATTAATCATCTTACCTGCAGAACTAGAACTGCATGATGATCTGGAGTATATTCCAATTCCAATAAACAGGCGCTAAGTGTCTCCCACAAATGATCCAGTACTAAACTTTCACTTAATAATGGAAGCTTTTCTTCGCCTATTAAAAAAGAATTTCATAATATATTTTATGTTCTTAATTTATGAATGATTGAATTACAAAAATTTCACAACAATTACCTCCTTCTGAAGATTGATTAGTGTTTCCAGTATCTACAGAACTTTCTGAAGTTTGGTTAGCTATAAGAAGATTAAATTTTAATTACTTGTTTTATTAAAGGAAAATGTTAACGATAAAATTGTTTTCAGATGTACCTGTCTTTTTATTATTCGCTAAGCGCACAGCTTCCCTTATTTGTACGATCACTTTAAGTATTCTTAAGAAGAATGCCTGACTAGAAGTTTTGCTAACAAGGGCAGCCATGGATGGTAACTGAAGATCACTTCCAGCTTTAACTTTACTCGGTGCAGTGACCACTACGCTCTCGTTTGTAAACCTATCTAAAAGAATTCCTCGGGAACCACCGCTGCTGGTCGAAGGTTGATCATCCATAGAATTTCGTCTGAGTTCACGATTCAAAACCTTCAACTCCATCATTAGATCCTTTATATGCTCGCAAACGACATTTGCCAATTCCATAGCGCCTTCCAATAATAATTTCAGTATTAATTGTTTAGTAGGATCAGGACAGTAAGACAAATTGAGCAACAAAGCAGTTGCATCCTCCAACCCTTCCTCTGAACAACTCTTGCTGGTTAAAACTTGAACAGCCAATCTGAGATGTTCCTCAGGAGCAGCGATGCTCTGTTCTTTGTTCATCTCCATCCTCTTGTTCTTATTTCCTTCCTGTCTACAGTAAGGATTCACTTCTGTCAGTCCAATGGAGATCAGTGATAGCAGTCTCAAAAGTTTATCAGTTAATTGACTGCTGCGTTTAATAACGGACCAATTCAACATGGATATTAATTGACCGAATGCGGACGATTCGAAGGTAGTCATACTGTGCTCGGAATCGTTTCCTAAATTCGTATTCGAATGCGATCTAGCGACAGACTTTCCTTTCTTCGAGGCACACGAGTCTAGTTTCAACAGCATGTCCCAGAAATCTGGCTGATCGCTTTTCCCTGGTTTGGACGCGGATTTACTCTTCAAACCACCCTCTTCTTTGTTACACGAATCTTTGTCCTTGTTACTTTCTTTCTCGTCTGATTCCTTAGATTTGATTGGCACAAAATAACCGGGAAAGCCTTTAGCCAACGATATCAGCAGCTCCAATGTATGTCTGTAAAAATACAGATGATTATATCTCAAGATAACAGACGAATTTTCAATTGATGAAAATATTTATTAATTTACCTGCATACTGTGGGCGCTGCCTGAGGATGAATGGCAATACTACTACCTTGTCTCTCTGATTTCTTACCACCGTGTCTTACAATGTGGAAAACATTTGCTCTGCATCCTAGTGCAGCATCAATGCTAATGTTCAACCATGATTGTGCATTACTTCTTTGGTCAAAAATTTTAGGAGCACTGAAAGAAGGAACAAATGATTAATCATTCAACTTGAATTAAATTAAAGATAAATAAAGGAAGGTCCTTACCAATAATCGTGGTGCATCATAGGTACCAAGCTTTTCCTTCTGAATTTCCCACCAAAGTCCATGGCTATGTCTTTATTCTCATCGTTACTTCTTTCCATGATACTCAGCAATGCTCTGACCACCCACTCCCTAGTGCTGCCATGATAGCAAAGATTCCTGATAACCCTATGGAGCCTGAGAGTGTTAATTTTCGGTTCATCGACAAACAACAACACCAACACACAAGCCATGGATTCGTGATCCAACAACTGCCTGCCTCTGAGTCTCAGACTGGCTCCTTGATGCGTTATACCAGAATCAAAACGGGTGTTCCACGGCTCCCATTGCCCTCTCTGCGCTACCGTGTGAATCGCGAAACGAGTACCACCCCCTGTACGTCTACCGGAGGTCCTCAATATACTGGACAAGGTGGTGTTCCCTTGGCTAACATGGTTGAGGAATCTTTCTTGCATTATGTGCCTGTTCCTCGCCTCCCATTCCCTGCGAAGATTCTGAGCCTCCTGAGCTAAATCCGGCGGAAGGACCGATATCTGCGATTCTTCCATGTCGGTCAGAATCGCCTGTCGAAGAGCAGGCTGTAGATTCTGGAAGAACGCAGCCGCGTCGACCGGATCCTCAGGGTTCGCGCTCGCAGCCGCGTGTCGTTGTTGCTCCAAGCGTTGCTGGGCGAGAACCTCCTCTTGAATGGCCGGAGGTAAAGCGGCAAGAAATTCTGGATTCACTTCCACGGGTCCTGTTAATTCTTCAACTACTGTTGCCTGCGCTCGTTGCCTGATTCGTTGAAGTCTCAGCTGTTCAGCTATAACTTCGTCCCTCATGTCTTCTGGCAACGCAGCTAGGAATGACGGATCCACTCCATCCGGCAATTGCTGTTCTTGAGACGGTTGCTGGACCTGTTGCTGTTGCTGTTGTTGCTGCGGCGGTGGTTGTTCCTGCGACTGCTGTGCTGGTTCTGGTTGCTGTTGAGCTTGTTCTTGGGACTGCTGCGGTTGTTCCGACGCCTCTGCGTTAACGGTGCCCGAGGTGGAAGTGGTGGGATCTTGGTTCACCACGTTAGCGTTTCGTTCGACGTTCGACTGACTGTCGTCGGTGAAAATTCGGATCCATTCGGAGCAATCGATTTCTCTCAACAGATCCTCGTTAGCCTCTTGACTGAAATCTACAACTATGGAGGTGTTGGAACGATTGGACGTATCGTTCGTGTTGGATCCTTCGACGATGCGTTCGGACTGTCTCAGTCTACTCGCTACAGAAGCGCACGGACCAAGCACAGAGTCGACTATACTTTCGGCAAGTTCCAAAGTTGGGTTCCTGTTAGTTATTCGAGGGTCTCTAGGTTCTGAGGGCTGTTCCTCGGGCGGCGGGGGAGGCGATCGCTCCTCGTCCTCTTGAACAGTCGCGTCCATCTCTCCGGTTACGTCGATTATGTCCTCGTCCGGTGTGCGTTCAGGTCGAGTCGTTTCGACGCAAGTTTCGAATCTGGGAACGAAGTCGGTTATGTCCTCTCTTTGGGAGGTCGATGCGGTTGATATCTGTTCTTCCATGGGTATCACGGTGGACGAGCCAGACTCTGTGTTATTCAAATGATCCTTCCCCTCCTTCCCATCCTTCTCGTTCTTCTTCTCAGAAGCGTGCTGCTTCTTACGTCTCTCCCTTCGTTCAGCTAATTCAGCATTCCTATACTTCTCCAGTCCGGGGATCAGTTTGTACACAACGCCCATGCAGCAGTCCGTCTGAGAATCTCCATCGAGTAATTTGCTCTCCTCTATCCACCAATGTAAAGCGGTCGGGGTACTGTTTAAGGTGGCTGCTAGGCTGGGTCCCAGGAGATAACCAGATTGATCCACAAGATCTATCTGTTCCTCTTCTTGGTTCGTTAGTATTCCAAGACCGTTGTCCATCAGGACGACGCGGGTGTCCCGGAAACTGGATGCCAGAACCTGACTGGCGGATAAAGGAAGCGCTTGGGCAGCCGGTCCTAGAAGTCTCTGCAGTATTACCGGTGGATTCGGGTTCCGCGAATTCGGTATCTGAAGGTACTGATACCTCCGCGGTCGCAGAGCCCTCTGAGCCCTCGTACCGCCGGCGTCCAAACCGCCCTGTGGTGTTAACAGTGGATGGGAATTAATACCGCTGCTCTCGGATACCGAGGGTGGGTCCTCGAACAGGCCCAAAGGTAAAGGAAACGTTGTATTCCACGGAAGGCTAGATCGCGGTGTTACCGTAGCGGATGTATTACATTGTCCTGATTATCAATATTGTGCCGAATCATCACGACATTGCTACCCTCGCGCTCGGTCGACGGGAACATACGGAATACACCGCTTTCCCCGACATCCTCGTAAAATTCGATCCCATCCTCCTCGTAATTCGACGATTCCTCCTCCTCCTCTTCCTCTTCCTCCTCGTTCTCTTCGCCGTCGTCCTCCTCCTCCTCCTCCTCGTCCTCGTCGTCCTGTACCTCGTCCTCGTTGTCGTCGGATGGATTGCTGTCCGAGTCCGAGTCGGAGCTGAGAAGATCCTCTCTTATCGTCGCGTCTCGCGTCGGGTCGAAATCGGCCTCCCCGTCACGTATCGCGAGACTTTCGTCGTCGATGTCCATGGGTCTGTGAGGCCGCGAGGACTGGTCCTCCGCCACGCCAGAGCCGTCCCTGGAAAACAGTACACTGCTTGATTATAAGTACAGCAGCTTACATGAACCTAGAATGCTAATATTTATTTACATTATTCATTTTCTATTCTATTCACGTTATTAATCAGTACCTTTCCAGAAGCTGATCCATGATGTCCTCGAGAACAGCCTCCTCGTGCACCTGGCTCTCGGACGTAGGCTCGAGGCTCTCAGCAGTGACGGATATATCGTGTTCCGTGTTTTCAGCGTCCTCGTTTGTCTCCTCGCCGACCGCGTGCGTCGCCTCCGACGTAGTGGTTCCTGTCTGTTCGCCGATAGGCTCTTCTTGAACGGTCCTGCTTTTCGGTTTCGAGTATTTATTGTTAACAGCACCAGGCATTGGTTGGTTTATGATTCGTGAAAGCGTCTCCAAAGGTTTCAATGCAGCATTAATGGTACCAGCCATGTTGGGACTGGATAGGTCAAGACTATGAGGGATCTTTGCCAGATCAGTTATTATCCCCTTCCTCAACATGATTCTGACAATGTAATTGACATTGTTGCACTGTTGCACCTTTAAGGAAGCTCTCAATGGATTATGGGGAGTCGGTGGACAGCTATCGATCATAGTGGAGATCAAACCGATCAATAATTGCAGCTGGGCATGTTTCTCGGAGCTCTCAGGAAGAGCCAAGGTTCTCGTCAAGGCTGCCTTCACTTCGGTAACCAGAATTGTTTGAGCATCAGGAGAATGATTGCAAGAGGCGATCGCAGCTATCAGCATCCTCGCCATGTTGTACTGTTTGTCGTTGGAATTCTCTGGCAACATTGGTAAAAGTTTGTCCAGGAGAAAGGCAAGAGCAGTGGTGTCCTCTGTAACCATTTCACTTTGCCCTGCTCTGTACACGTGCTCTGTAATCAAACCCGCCACCGCGCTGTACGAACGAACAGCCTCGGCAAGTATCTTCAGAATAGCAGACTTTGCCAGCAGAGGTTTCTTTGCCTCTTCCGGCTCGGCTTTAGCAGCACCGCTGGTTTCTGGGTAGATCTTCATAGGGATTATCTGAGAGACTTGGTCGTCCTCGTCGAGAGTGTCATTCGTTGTAGTAGCATTGTTCCTCAGGACATCTCGTCGAGAGGTTTCCACAGTGGAATTTAAGTAAGACGCCTTCTTCTCCGGGCTTCTGGTGGGCGTGGAGGATTTATCGTCAGAGGTGACCGGCGTTGGTTTTATAAGAGCGTTCAGGAGATCCTTCACCACGGATATGGAGGCCTCTTCCACCATGGGCAAGGCTAATGTATGGCTGGGTGGAAGAGCCTTCACTATCAGCCTGTTATCACCATCCTCTTTCCTCAACAAGCTAATGTCGACTCTTAGAATGTTGGCGCAGACCTCTCTGTAAACCTCCGGGTTGCGACAGACAGCGCTGTTGATCTGGCGAGTCATGAAGAGGATCTCCTTGCACGCCGGTGGTATGTTACCCTGGGTGCGACTGCGGATCACCTTCTCCATGGTCTGGCGAAGGGTGCGCGGCTCCTCCAAAGCGTGGCGTATCAGAAGGGTGCAGAGATTGATGCAACCAGCGAAGCTACTCGATTCGGCCATCTCCAACAGAAGCTTCACACCCCCCTCGCGAACGAATATCTCCGCGTTCTCGTAATCTCTGGTGAACCGCAGACATACTTTCATGGAGGCGTGCAAGGCATCTCGGTCGACAGGAATGGCCATTAATTTGACGCAGGCGCGTATTATTCCTGGAGCCATGCTGGGATCCAATCCTTGGAGAACAGTGTTCCTTTTATCGTCTATTCGATTTTCATCGGTGTCCATGTTGGTGTCGGACCCAGAACCACCGTCTTCGTTACCCATGTGTAATTTAAAGCCCATGGTTATGGGTCTCCTGTTGTCGCTTTCCTCGTTCACTTGAGTCATGGAAGAAAAGTTGATCACGTATCTTCGTTTGTTGCACGTTACTCTGGTACTGGATTCTCCGGCCCAGTACGCATCATTGATGATCCTATTGTTCACGGATGAATACCATGTCCACCTTCCTGTACTCAGATCGAACCATTTCCACATTCTGTTTGTTATTTTATACATGAACTCCTTTCGTTTCTTCAATATCGCTACTTTCTCCAGACGTTCGATGAGCAGCAACAAAGGCGCCAGCCATTTAGGTGTCTTCGCAGCAGGTGTGTCTTTGTTACCCTCTTTGACGATTCTATTTTTATTCGCCGTCAGTGGACCCTCGCTCAACACCAACAAACGCACCAGTTTGTTCAAGATAGCATATTCCTCTACAATCTGAGCGCACGGTACTCGCATCTCTTGGAACGTTCCCTCGAAGAACATGGTGTACAGATAGATGCGTCCAGTAACTTTGTTAGCCTCCTCGCATTCCACCAGTCGCGCGCCAGCACTTGGATCTTGACTCTCAGCGATCCCAATCAGATAATCTATCAGACTGCCTATTTCCTTCATCAGTTGTCGCAGCATGTTATCGCGCCATTCGTCACCGTTTCTCTTAGCAATGGCGACTAGTAGGTCGCAGATTCTGTATACAGTATCAGGCATGAGGTCCAGTAGGTTCAAACACTGAGTCAAAGCACTGCGAGTGAATTCGTCTATGCTTTCCGTTATGGTAGTCTCGCGAGTTGGTTCTTCCGAACCGAATACTTTCTTCGTTTCCGTTTCTCCAAGAGACATCGCTATAGCGTGCATTATCTGATCGTCGTCTACCAATTCCAGGTCCATTATCAGGTCTTGCCCGCTCGCATCGCCTGCTGGGACATCCGATCTGCGCAAGGTGGCGGGATTAGTCAGAAGGTAATCTGTGGCTTGTTCAACGGTTAAGGTATGGAGCAATGCTTCTATGCAATGAGCCCTGCTGAAACCCATATCCATCAGTTGTCTAAGATGTTCTGGATTCACGTCCGGTTCCAGTTCCTCTCTGTCGGATATCGTTCCAGTTCTTGCAATTCCACTGGTTCCACTGGTGCTACCAGAGATCGCTGCTTCGGTATTTTCTTCTTTCTGAGCGTGTTCTTTAATGATCTGTTCGCTTCTCAAAATGTGCCGTAAAATGGATAGGATTAATTCTGTCATGTGGGCCCCATAGCTCTTCAATGGTTTCTTTCCCCACATTAGCATCACTGCTTCGAAAGCCTCCTTGTGTATGTCGGTAAGATATTTGATCGGGTCGAATGTTTCGTACACTTTATATATTCCAGTGCATTTTAGAGAAACAACGTAAGGTGAATCTAGCAAAGTTTTGGGATTCACCATTTTCTCTAAGATCATCAGCCAACCGTCTAAGAATTCTCCAGTGCAGTCAGGTAAGTTTGGATGTTCCAATCCTTCGGCTAAGGGAAATTGCCCTCCTCCTGATAGTACCCAATGGAAAGCACTGAAAATAAATAATTCATAATTAAATTATCTAAAAATTAATTAAATAATATACAGTGAGAGGGAAAAGTAAGTAGACACTGTTCAAGATAGAATACTTCGGTTAAAATTGGACGAAATAACTTGAGGTTTTTTGAGAAGCTATAAAAATTAATTCACTAAAATATGTATTTTTCACGATTTCAATAAATTATAATTTTTTAAAACGATGAAGATTTTAGTGAATTAATTTTTATAGCTTCTCAAAAGACCTCAAGTTATTTAGTCCAATTTGAACCGAGGTATTTTATTTTGAACAGTACTTTTGCCCAGTATTTGTCGAATTAGTAATGAAAACTTACGCAAAGAACGCATTTTGTCCGCCTAATTTAACAAATTTCTGTAGCATCAGGTGAAACGGATAACCTTTCTCATCGAACAACGCAGGGGGTACAAAGCTGAGGGTGCACATCAAGAAGGTCACTTGAAGTTTGGGCACCGTTGACGGTGGTAACTTGTCCCATGATAATCCACGAATCAGTACGTAATTCAACGCAGTCGCTACGCTCCTCGCTGCTTGCGAAGGAAGAGCCGGTATCAAAGACATCTGCTGTCCCCTGCGTTGCCTGAGCGGGGAACCCATGCAAAGCTTTACGAGAATAGCGAACAGTTCAGCCAATGCTCTGCCCATTTTAGACGTGAGTCCCAACAAGTGTTTAGGATAGGCGAATCGATGAGAACTCGGAGATGCCCTTCCAGTTGTAGTAGGATTTGGTTTCTCGTCCACCTCCATAGGGACTGGCGGTGGATCTGTGCTCAGAGCTTCCATAGCTGTCGTCATTCCGTTGCTTCCCATATCTGAGGATGCAGCGCCGGACCAACCAGAACTCTCTCCCTCGGTCTTCGATTCAGGTGGCACCAGTTTATCCATATCTTCCTTTCCAAAATCACATCCAGAAGGAATAAAATCTTCTGTCGTGAGTGCCAACAACGCTGTGCTCTCCCAAATCAGAGCTGTATACAACTCTGAGAGACCTTTCAAAACCGTCAGACCCAGCTCTGATCCCCAGTGGTTCATGGCTAAATTTCTGATCTCGCTTTGACTGGTGCGGCACACCTGAGCGAACATTATTATGTAGCCATAAGCGGCGTTCATAGCGTGAAGCAAGGGTGTCGCTGTGTCGCTGGTAAAAGCTGTCTCTAAATTCGGAGCAGAAACGAGTTCGTGTAATAAAACAGAACCTCCTGGAGCTTCCATGTAATTGTACAATGGTTTCAATAAATTCAAAACCTCGTTTAATTGGGACAGGCCAGTTTTCAAGACCAGCGGTTCGCGAGCAAGATTCAAGATACTTTTACAAACTGAAGCCACAGCCTGAGCTGTCTGGGCGACTGAATAATCCACTGGAAGATTGGGCAGTCCCAGAATTGACAATAGGGGTACGAGGCCCTTTTGGGCAACGAATTCTCTGCAGTGATCGTCGGTTGAATTATTGCTCAGAATAGCATCAACGAACTTTGTAACATTCTGTATATATTCCATCAAAGCTATCGGTGTTTTTTCCCTGGGTTGAGGTGGTGGACCGGATTGGGCGGAGGACGAAGAAGACTGTTCTTCGCGTTGGGTGTGAGAGCTCGTACTGGCTTCCTCTTCGTCGTCTTCCTCCTCGTCGCTGCTACTTCCACCTCCGCCGCCTCCTCCTCCACCAGAATCTCCCACACCAACTCCAACGGACTGTCCCGAGGATTGGCGACTCCCGGAATTCGAATTCGACTGCGAACTGTCGAATTTATCCTCGGCTTGCAAGCAGATGTAACGTGGATCGCAGCCCATCACGCAGAGCTCTTCCAACAGCTTTATAACCGCGGCGATCGCGTCGACTTTCAAGCTCGGCTGATGTCTCATCAATTCGTCCATCGCGTTGCCCAGGTTCGAAGCCGTGTCGCCCAAAGGATCCGTGCTCCGACGTCGTTTCATCGCGGGAAGGTACATCGGCGATAAGAGTACTTTGAATAAGCGCTCGAACGGACGTCGCTTCACGAATGACTCCAGACCTCGTTGATTTAAGCACAGGGCACTGAACACGTTAGGCAACGATCCCAGAACTTCTCTACTGGCTGGAATCTCTTTAATGAGCAAAGCGTGTAACACGACGTCGGTCAATCCGTTGTCCTGCAGAGAGGACAACAAAGAAGGCTCTTGAAAGACGTATACGGTTACGACGTCAGTCGCGAGAAGGAACAGAGAAGGCCCGTAATACTCTGAATTGCTAATAATATGTTTCAAAGAAGAAGGTAAAGTGCCTTCCATAACGTGTCTGATGCTGTCGGAAAAAGCTGGGTCTTGAATAATTTTCTTTGTAAAATTTAACATTGATTTTAAAACCGCAGCACGTTGAGGCAGACAGGTCTTCCCGGTCTTCAACGCCGAATAATCTGGTATCTGTTCGTTTTTCTCGTCCGCTTTAGAGCTCATATTTTCGTCTTCCGAAAACTCCATAGGGGGATTAGAGGATTCCTCCCGTTCGTCGAACGCTTCGTTCATGCGACGCGAGGTCGCAGGATTCTCCTCGCGATCTACAGATCGTTCGCGAGCAATCTGCGGGCTGTCCTGGTAATGCGACGGTTCTATTTCAAACGGTTGCTCCTTTCTGCAAATGTTCACCTCCATGTCGAGACGATTAATGAAGCTTTGTAGGCCACCGTGTGCTTGAAATCCTTGCATATCTATGTTCGTTATTAAATCTATCACACGAACTGCTCTTGTTACAAACTGCAATTGAATTGATCGAATATGTAACGCGATTATTATAGAAATTTATGTGCGATACAATAACAAAAGGCTGGTGAAATCTTACCGTTATGTGTTCCAGCTCGCTTCCAGGCCAGTTTATGATTTTTAATAAGCTTTCCATCATTCCACAGCTGACAAGAGACTCGCCTCCGGCTTCGTAACTTGCTAGATGATAAAGAAAGCTGAATAACGCTGTTACGAGAGACAAAGGAAAAGGTTGACCATCGGATTGCGGTGAAATTAACGACGTAATGCAAGTGCGAATTAATACAGGAAGAAATCCGTGATAGGAGCTAGCTCCAGTGACGTCGATGATCATGTTTAACCTCGAGCCAGGTTTTCTGAAAAATAAATAAATAAATTTAGCACCGATGGAATTAATGATTTCTACTGTCGAATTATAAAATCTTTTCTTACTTTGGAAAATGTGGGTTACGATCTAAATGTATAATACTAGTAAGAGTTCGCAGTGCTGCTGCACGAATTTCAACGAGATGTGCGTGTGGAAGTTCCAACAATTCAACTAACTCTTCTAATAATCCAGGATGCAGTAAACAACGTGCATTCTCCTCCAGTTCGCTATTATATACAAGTACCGATAATGCTTGCAACCGGGCGTGTACACACTGCAAGCGTCTACGGTAATCAGAAAAGCTGTGCGCCAGCCTTATGTGTGTGAACAACGCGATTTGTCGATCTTGGGGTACGTTATAGACTTTTAATAAATCATTCATTATCTGTGCCGGTGTTTTACCAAGTTTGTCTACGTTCTCTATGTGTATGCACGTTACGAGATTCGTTTGCCCAGATTTCTTAGTACCGCTACTCGAGTTGGTATTCGACGCGTCTGTCGTTGGATTTTCCGCATAAAATTCGAAATGCAGCGTCGTGGCACTCGCCGGAAGCGGTTTGTCCGGATATTCTTTACAACATTCCGCTAAACCAAATCCGTTCTCCTTACCACCCCAACTCTCCGCAAGAAGATTGAGTCTACTTAACAGCGCTTGCCTTTTGTCATTGTTCAAACGTGCAATGAAATTGCTACGTTTACTAAACATATAGAGGATGTTTAGTACGCCAAGTACAACGTGCATGTCGCAGCTTGATAACAATGTTACAAGATGCTCCATACTGTTGTACAAATGCCGAGAGTACGAATGCTCAATGACCAATGTTGTGAGATGGAGAACCCATAGAAGAAGCTCTTTCGCCTGTAAACGGTTGTATAAATATTATATCATCATTCCTTGCTTTTAATTAAAGTTACGTAACAATAAAAATTATAGAATAATTGTACCTCTCTATTCTGAGGGAGATCACAGGCTAGCTCCCATGGATTGTCTGGACTTTTTGTTGCGGCTTCCTCCAAAATACTATCGCTTAGATCTAACACATCGATCCAATGAAACAATTCGCATTTACCAAAAGTCCAAGCGTCTATTTGTTTCAGCTCTTCCAGCAGCTCTGCGTGGGAGCAAGAGCGCAACTTGCTTATAAGAGCCTGGCATTCCGCGGGCTGAAAATTTATTCATTTGTAATATATTCATATGTTTTATTTTCAGTTAACGCTATTCTCTTCACCCTTAAAGAATTATTACTTACGGGTACAGAAGTGTACTTCCTCAATTTATTTCTATCAATTTTCATTTTGGCAGGTTAAGGGTTCCTTTGTAAATTTAAAATCTGAAACATTATTTTACATATAATTTATGTGTCGTTAGGAAACTTCATGGATGTAAGGATATCACAATAATTTTTTTACTAATGTTAAATGAAATCATGTTTCCTTAATCGCTATATACATATATATTATTAACATATATGATCTTATTTTATTAAATCTTCTTAAATTAAACAAATCATTAAAGTAAAAATTATTGCACAACTGTTAACACATAACTGATGATAAATATCTTTTACTATTCATTCACACAAAATTATCAGTTTTCTTTTATGTATGTCAAGATATGATGAAACAAATGTGAAATAAGTTTACACAATATTAATGCAATTATTTTCAACAAAAGCAACAAGATCATTAATTGATAACAATTCAATACTAATTTTACACAATAGTACAAAATTTCTGATTATATTCTTAAATAATATTTTGGTAGGTGTATATATTTAATGGTTTTTTTTTTAAACATACAAATTTCGTACATCATAGACAATATTAAACAAAAAAATTACAATGTAACAGTAAATTAGTATATAAAAATAAAAACATTTTTTTACATTAAAATCAGTTACAAAAAACGTCCATATGGTTTTCTGAAGATAAAAATAGAATTATGCTTATTAATAAATAAATCCTTGGGCATCGATAGTTTTAACAAAAAAAATGTTGAAATAATAATTTATTAATGAAACGACATATCGTAACAAAGAAATTTGTATTGATTTCAAAAATCAGGGTACAGATGCAGTAATTTTAGACACAATATTCATAAAAGGAGTAACAATGACGTTACAAAGCTCGCGACAATGATCAAAAACATGACAAATCGTAACAAAACGTACAATCTACGTCATAAATAGTAATTTAAGAAAAAAAAAATACCTAAATAAAGAAATACACGAACGATTACGATGCAAAGAAAATAAACAAAGAATAATTTGTGAAAAACTGTTTAAAAAAAAAAATGCAACGAATGCCTCGATGTTCTAGAAGATTGCACCGTTAGAAAGATGATAGAAACGAAAACAACCTGGATTCTCGTCAAGATGCAGAGTCATCGGTTTCTAAGGCCTAACCTAACTAGGCTTGCTCGATGAGTGTGAAGCAACAACAAAGGGGCGATATGCGCATAAAGAATTTCGAGATAATGAATATAGCTGTGAAATGACAAGTTGGATTGAGGATCAATTAAAAAATTCGTATCGTACGATGTATAAAGGTGGTGAAAGCAGAAAAAAATTGGTACTCGTGGCAAAACTTACCTATAGATAAGCCGACAAGGATTTGATAAACTCGTCCTCGTCGTACGGCCTTTCGATAAATTCGAGGTCGGAACGATGCGGCATCACGGCCGTCGGAAACCGTTCCGTCGGTGGTTCTTACCACCTTAATCGTCTTCGATTCGATTTGATATATTTCGCCAGCAAGACGCTTATTAGAATTTCGCACGGTACTAAATGGGGAGGGAGGAAAAAAAAAATAAAGCCCGAACGAATTTGAAGGAACGAGAATCGACCGGTTCCCGTGAGGCTAACTATCGAACGAGATCAAAACAAAACTTGGCGAGCGTGAATAGAGCGCGATCCTCTTCTATCGCTTAGCGCCAATCGGAGTACCGATCACCGCCATTTTAACCGAGGCTTTTCACGGAGAATCGTCCACCTTTCCTTTTAACCTTTTCGTAACGTGTGCTTCCGTACGCAAGCTTCTCGAACAATCTTACGAAAGTTCACGACCTTCGTACGACACTCCACAAACACTATACCACGATTCGATGATTCGACGACGAACACGATTTTAATCGCGCTCCTCAGTGCACTGCACTATTTCCTTGTGTACGCATACTCATGTAATAACACTATAGACAAGGCTTAACAATGCAACACTAGCTAACCACCGCTCTGCATCTTTTATCGAGAAATTTCTGAATACCGTACGCTTGCATTCTATTCACTGCGCAATACGGGAATTATGTGGCAAATGCGTCCTAATATTCACCGATATTTCTGATTCGTTCGTTGTCAAGAAACTCTACGTGTGATAGGACGCTTCGTAACCATCCGTAACTGTTCTTCATTATGTGTCGTCGCTGAACATGCGTTTAGAAACGCGTTGAGAAACTCGGTCGTGCATTGTGAAATAGTTACATGTGGATGCGACTTAAGGTACTGACCGATCTAGTGTTTCTCTTATTTTAACCAATTGCAACACACCTTTCCGTTATACAGCGCTCTCCTTGGTCAAATTTACAAAGCCTTCAACTTTTTTTGTTCCTGTACAAGTTGTTTTCATTTAATTTTTATTCCAAGAAATATTGATATTGTGGTAAGGAAACTTGTTAAATTATGTAAAAAATGACAACTGTATTCTCTAATTCATATGTAGATATCGGTAATCCTGAATAATTTCTTAGAAATATTTGTTTAAACATTTACGAAGCATTAATGTCTGAACATTATAGTTAAGATATTCGAAACTGTAGTAATTAAACTTATTCATTATGCATTTAAAAATATCATATTTTTATATTAAACAACATTTTCATGTGTAATAGAATATTTATATGATAAAAATAATGACATAACCACGATTTTAAAAAAATACAGGATTTAGTAACTAGGTTCTAAGTTCTAGTAATTTTCCAGTAACAATTGGCATTAGTTGGACTCAAGAAGATGTCGGTTTAAACTGCACTCATTTTCAACTTGTTTTATCAATTTTATCGATTTAAAATTCTATAAATCTGAGATGCATTGATGGAAAAAGAAAAAGGAACAATAACCAAATAAGTTCATACAAATTGATTTACTCAGGACTTAATACACAACCTTGTAAGTAGAATAATATATCACGACTCGTGCACAGTAGCATTTTCAATAGAAAGTGGCTTTCTCAAAACATCACTAAATTTTCTTTTCACTTAATTCACAGCAGTTGTCACCTCGACGGTTCGCCGAAAATGGGATTTCTAGCTGTTTCGCGTTGTGAAGCGAGAAAAACAATTAATTCTCCCAAGAAGAGGAATAATTTACAACCGCCTCGTGACGGGATTTTAAGTAAGGACAGTTTTGCCGCGTCTTATAAGAATGTCCGTCGCGGTACCAGTTGCAGACAGAAGCTAAGAGGCGGGTAAGTACAAAACAATGCTTAATTACTGTATCAATATTATATTTATTAAATAGAAAATAATTTGTGTATGATTAATATCTTCTATCTATATAAATAAAAATTAAATGCTGTTCATTGGTAAGCGCATCACTTGAGAACGGCTAGACCGATTTGGCTAGTTTTTTTTTTAAATGTTCGTAATAGTCCGAATAAGGTTTTTTAGGGAAAGAAAAATTGGAAAAGTTGCCCTGTACCTCAACCGGGAGGGTTGTTATAGGGTAGGATAGAAATTACCGTTTTTGCCCTATTTCTCCTATTTAACATTATGCAAAAAATCTGAAAAAATTCACAGTGATAAATAAGCATGTCTAGAATATTCTAGAATTTTTTCAGATTTTTTGCACAATGTTAAATAGGAGAAATAGGGCAAAAATGGTAATTTCTATCCTACCCTATAACAACCCTCCCAGTTGAGGTACAGGGTTGAAACTTGGTGTACCATGGTTTTTTGGGATAAACTATCGAATGGTGCATTGCGAAGTAGAATCGGCTCAAGGGTACTTTTGACCATCTTATCCTGCTATACCCTTTATTGAAATTTGGTCAGGACGTCTGTCGGGTCAGCTAATTAATAATAATTATAAATATTATAGTGTTCCAGGATGCGCCATTTGTTCCTGACGTTACTTTTCGTCACCTGCGTTTGTTCCATAGAAGGGTACACTAAAAGCCATGGAAAATCTTGCAGATATTGGTGCAAAACCATGGACGATCGATATTATTGTTGTCCATCGGGAAAAAGCGAGAGTTGGATGGAATATGTCTGGTACAACTTTTTATATCATTTGCTGTGGACCAACGCTGAGGAATCCCCTTCGTTCCACTTACCCTGGCGAGAAGTGTACATCGAAAAAGAAATAGAGACCAAGAAGCATTGTCCACCATTGAGAACCCATTGTCCACGAAGCTACGATTGGTACATGCCGCCAATTTCTTGCGACGAGCACGAGGATTGCCACGAATGGGAAAAGTGCTGTTACGACGTTTGTCTGGAGCATAAAATATGTAAACACGGTGAATAGCAAATTGGGCCGTTCGTTGAAAATAATTAAAATAATTAAAATCGTATTAAATTGCTATTACATCTACAAGAAGATTCTTTTTCTCGTCACTTTGGTATAATTGAAATGCACGAATAAAATCACGTACGTTCAATGTAACCCAACAAGGTTCCCAAACATATTTCGCTTAATTATCGTGGGAGCCCGGCTAATTAGAATGCCCGAAGGTTATTTTATGCTGATGGTAACAAATTCGTCAGTAACATTTCAATTAACTGGGCCGACGAGTTCCTTAATGAACAGTTGTGTCATGGTGCGTTCTTCACCGTGACCTCTTCCCCATTAAGGCAGATATTAACTTAATTAATGCGACCGAATGTCTGACATTCAAATTTTCGGTAAAAGTTCAACAATCTCGTTTCGCGAACTTTTTTCCTTCGGAAACTCGTTGAGTCTCTGACGCGGCGAGCGTAATAAGTTCCGAAGGGGCGTTAAAACAATTTAGATAAGGTCGAATGCAACAGATGTTCGATAATTTCAGGGCGTTCCATAAAGACCCCTCTATTTATTGTGTTACCGGCTTTGTAATTAAGTTCGCCTGATAAATGCTCTATGGACAGAAGAGAGCAGGCGGCCGCATAAATAATTGCGTTTAAAATGAATTGAACAATTTTTTGTAAAAAAATTGTAAAAAAGTAATGCTGTTATAATTTTTCTTAGATCATTATATTTTACTGCTAGTTTCAGAGGAAGAGGAAAGAGAGGAGGAAGAAAATATTTGAACTATTCGAAAGCGAAAGAAGTATTCGATCGACGAAATTACGGGTTTCTGGGTTAACCATTATCCACCGGGGGAAGATTGTTCGGCAAACACTTGCCCTTTCATTCCGCCTCGCAGAGGCAGAACCATGTTTAATGGAAGCTAAGAAGCGAGGGTGTAAAAAGAAGGGGAAAGAAGCGGATGAATTAAGCTGGCAGGTGTGTGCGGTCATGGTACATTTTTCTCGGATTATCCTCACGTCACAATAGATTCACATGTTTTTCCTATAACAATCATTGTAGTAATTAATTTAATTAATATACAGATTGTTCCAGACATTTTGGTGCGAGTTAAGAATCATTTAAATTATTGTCAATTTTGAAAATGTAAAAATGGATGAAAAGAATTGAAGATTCGATCTCTTTTCCAGGGAACAATATTGGAAACCCTTCTCGCGCACAAAGACTCGCAAAGAAATCCGTAAAATCTGAACTTCCGACGAATGCTCACGTATTTCACGCATTCTTTAAATCGACTTTTCAAAGAGGATTCCATTTGGATCTTGAAACAGCTTGTATGCACTTTCATTAAATCACACTCTGTTACTGGTTTCTGGAGAAATTTCAATGAAACGCATCCAAGGAAGATGAAAATGATATTGTTTTACACGAGAAATATCTTCATAAATAAGTCAGAGCGTAACGCAACAATTGTCGTGTTGGTCAACTACGAGGAATGATGTTTCAAAGGAGGTATGCCTTCAATATTCAGTGGCATTGTTGCCTTTTGACTGTCAGCTGCGAATTTTAAAAAGGGAGCCCACCGTTCACGGCTTGTACCGACAAGTTGTAACCTGCTATTGTGACCGTTATACACATTACAAGTGTCCTCTTCTCGTTTCGTCTCCCTTCAGCTTGGGAAGATTCAATATCGAACGTCGATACCGTGCGACACGCCTCTTGAATCTTAAATATAAAATCTACATACATTTACAATTAATTTTGTCGACCGAACCGGAGCAACGAGTACAATCTTAAGAATTATAAAATTGTTTTGTTATTGTATTGGAATAGGATAATGGAAAACCTGTTACCGACGCTGCTTGTCGAACAAGAGATGAAATTATTAGATTGAGAGTAATTCCTGTTTGAATACTAACACTCTGAAAGCCATTTCGGGGAAATTGTGCGGAGACTCCGTTGAAGAGATACTGATCTCCCAAAGCTGGACTTTTCAAAAGCGATCGTATCTTAACAATCCACGTAAAGATGCAGCTTTTGCTACTACCGGTTCATGGAACCTGAACAGCATTAAAAAACAGATCTATGTATACTTCATCTTCTACGTGAGTAATGATAATCTGTGTACGCTTTTGATTTTATAATTTCAAAAATATGTAGGGCCGGCCCTCCGAGATCCAGGGCCCCCATAAGACAATTTTGTGTGTAAGAATGCAAGAAGAGTAATGTTTACTTGAATATTAATCTAAATTAATTATACAAGCTTTAATGCTAATTTTATAAATTTTATTTCAGGTATGTACTTTATGTGAAGAGGCTTGCCCGGACCCCCGAAATCTCCTGGCCGGCACTGGAAATATGTAATGGTAAACGACGATGTTTTTTTAATCTCTCGTTACAAACAATCCTAATATAAAAATATCTGCATTATTTCAGACACCGTAGAAGTTTGATTGTTTAGGACCGAAACGGTATGTGGGAAAGGTAATAGCCTTCTTATCTGACTAGAGGGAAAACGAGAGTTGCGGCAAGCCAGGAATTATACAAACTAACAGGCTAATTTAGTGACGGTACCGACGCGCCACGGTGTTGTGCAAATATTTTTTAACGACCAAAGAAAGACGCGTTTCGTAGCGACGTTCATTCCTCGATAAGGATCCCACTCGGAGTAGATTCTTTTTATGAATTCTACAGCTGTTGTGCACGTTCACGGTGTGTACCTACGCGGCAAAGGATAAAGCAATGAGAATAGAAGCGGGATCGGAATGGGAATGGAATTTGAACCGGCAGCGCGCATGCGTCAACCTCGTTCATTCACTCGTCCGAATCATTCATAAATCCCGGAGTCCTACGCTTGTTCCTCCCGGTTAATGATAAAAGCGACCAGCGAACTGTGCGAAACGTTCCAAGTTACATCATTGCCTTATTCCACGGATTAAACGGGAAAAGTTACGTGACCACGTCACGAGCGTGAGAAATAATAGTTTGCAATGTTGTTCCTTGGAATCAAAGCACAAGTAACTTACAGGATGTCCGTAGATCGTTTCAATAATACGGTAGTTCTGTTTGAAAATGTTTAATGAAAATTATCAGTGATATGACTTGTAATACTTGTTTCATTTTTCAGGCTTGAGAAGTTGCATCAGAACACGTTTATTAAACATTATCAAGGATTCCAAACAGACCCCTCCTAACTTGACTTCATTGATAAAACGGCCAGCAGATTTTATTTTTATATAATCCCCATGATGCGTCGCCTTCGGATTCAGATGTAATTGACGCATTGACCGCACACGCGTTTGGCTAGATATAGTGGGGATAAAGGAAGTGCGGATATACCGGATTCGAGGCCGGCGGAAAGTAGAGAAAGAATGAAACTAGCCTTGTGTGTGGAACAACACGTATCTATGAAATCAATAGTAAGATCATTTTTAAAGTAATTATTTTATAATTCATAAAATATTAGATGTACAAATTAATTCAATGCCTTTTCTTCATTTTAATTAAAGATTTATTTTTAGAGCTATAGTAATTCCAATTATTGAAATAAACTTTATTTTTATTATATCATATTGTCACTTTTTAAATTAAAAATATTAATTAAGAAGGCGTAATACAAAAGGCACCGAATTAATTTGTAACAGGATTTTCAATTTAAATCCCCAAGACTGGAACTTTAATGAATAGTCTACAATTATAAATGCATGCAATAGTAACACGCATTTGTTGCATCGAAAGTGACTATTTTACGTTTATCTTTGGAAGGTTCGATCGGCAAGAAAGTATCGTATTTTATTTTCCAGGGATCATAAATTTAAGAAGCTTGAAATTAGATCGGCCCCATTGCTAATCGAATGCTGCACATCTCCTGCATTCGTAGCAACGGGTAAGGAAGATGGTGCGCGCAACTGAGAAGCCAGTGGTGGGGGTAAAT
Organism: Osmia bicornis bicornis; assembly: GCF_907164935.1. Taxonomy (NCBI): domain Eukaryota; kingdom Metazoa; phylum Arthropoda; class Insecta; order Hymenoptera; family Megachilidae; genus Osmia; species Osmia bicornis. The sequence goes on from NC_060223.1 coordinate 5,664,975, forward strand.
CGCGGTTGGAGTGGGGATAGGCGCACGCACACCTATGCGCCGACGGAATTCGGAAGAGCGGCAACTTCAGTGGCATTCGTTTGCGGACCGCAACACGGTGCGGCTCGCGGTCATATCGTGCTTCTATCCGATTACTTCAACCCCTCGGATGTCACTGCGTCTCAACCCTTGACACAGCACCGATGAAGTGACATAGAATATCGAATCATCCACGATCGCGTCGACCGAGACATTTTTCGAGAATCGATAAACACCGAGGAACAGAGGCTGACAAAATTTCTCTGAAACTTTCTGGTGACGATTCGCGAACTGTCCAGCTATACACTTTTAATCTACCAAAGAACAGTATATCAAACGGTATTTCTATCGCGTTCCTTCACGGCTAAACTCGTGGAAAGTGCTGTACGCTCCGGTTCACGGGTACACCATTCAGAGGGACGGAACAAGTGAGAGGGGAAAAAAAAAGGGAGGAAGGAAAGAGAAGAGTCACGTTTTGCCGAAGAAAGGCGTGCACACGACCGAGCATTTACGCTCTTCGTTGACGCACTCCGCACCGATTCATATATTTTTTTCTTTCCCCTCTGCGCAACGTTGAATGGGATGGCATCGGTTCACGAGTAATTAACGCGAACGTCGCTCGACGCGTGCCGGTAACTCGATGAACATTGCGCGGACAGTTTTGTTTTGAACGACAGTCGATACGTCGCGGTTTGAACTGAATACATCGAGCAGCAATAGTGAGCGAGTTCAAAAGGCGCCGGAACGGATTGAAGTTGAAGGAAGCCGGACGCGTCTTGAACATGAGGCTGAGAGGAACGCTCGTGTTGTTGGTCATTGCCAGTGTTGTCTACAGTCAAAGTGAGTATTAATCATTTATATTTTCTATGTAAACCCTGTTCTTTTTCCTGAATTATTAATATAATAAATTGGGGAAGAGATGGCCTCTTCAGGCAAAGTAGTAGAAATTAAATGAACAAAATTAAGATGTAAGGGTTTGGACGTTTAATTAGAGCTCTTTATTTATTTTAAATTACTGAAAAATAATTATTTATATTTTCCTGAATTATTAATATAATAAATTGGGGAGGAGATGGCCTCTTCAGGCAAAGTAGTAGAAAATAAATGAACAAAATCAAGATTAAGGTAATTTAAATGTATTAGGGTTTGGACTCTTAATTAGTGCTCTTTATTTGTTTTAAATTATTGAAAAATGATTATTTATTATATTAATAATTCAGGAAAGAGAACGTCTTTTAGACAAAGTAGTAGAAAATGAATGAACAAAATTAAGATTAAGGTAATTTAAATGTACTAAGGTTTGGACTCTTAATTAGATCTCTTTATTTATTTGAAATCACTGAGCAGTAATCATTTATATTTTCTATATAAACTTTGTTCTCTTCCCTAAATTATTAATATAATAAATTGGGAAGGAGATGGCCTCTTCTGGCAAGGTAGAAGAAAATGTAAGGGTTCGGGCTCTTAATTAGAGCCCTTTATTTATTTTAAATTACTGAAAACCACTATTACTTACTTTATAATGGAGCAGGTTTAATCTCGAATCGGTTCAATGGGTTTCACATTAAACTGCAGGCGAAAGAGCCGTTCGTATTTCGTACCGAAATACTTTTTCGTTTTAGTTTCACGATACGGTTGCGTTTCTCCCCATTGATCAAACACTTTTTATTCACAGTACAGACGACATTGTACTGTTTAAACTTTTCCTCTGTTTCAATTATTTCAATTTATTATCCATGACTTCTGATTTTAGGAAAGCTTTCCAATTAAATGCGAGAGTGTTAATTGGTCACATTAGATCACTTCTTTATCGCGTATCAATCATCTGAACGGAATTCAAGCTTCATTTCTCAGACCAGGATTATTTTTATTCTTAGTCATTCCAAAGGTGATCGACGGCCTTCTACGAATGTTTCATTCGGGAATTCCCTGCTTCGTTATCATCGAAATGAGCAGACTTCCTCGAACGTTTTCGATTTCCGCGATGTCTTACGAATTCCTCTGTTTCGGATTTAGAAGGACTATGATCATTAATAGATTTCCGATCGTGGATATAGATCTTTGCTCGGTTTCTCGTTGCTATAAATGGGCGAACGAGTGGTAATATCACTGGTAAGCCATCCTAATGAATCGTCCTTCAGCGAAGCTCTGTGGTTCCCAGCATTGCTGGAGATCGGTTTTCGAGATTACCGATAGTAAACTCAACTGCAAAGCTGTCCAAAATACGTCTCCTCTCTTTTTTCCCCCTTTGACCCGTCAATCCGCCTTTTAGGATTCACGGCAGCCAAGAAACTCTCTATTTACCTGAAGCAACCCCTTCGAAACGCGAGAAACATGCTTTGGACGTTCACGGATGATCCACTCTGAGTCCTTTCGGCTCATTTTCCTTCCTTCTGCTCGGTTTTTCTTACGTATTGTATCATTAGAAGAATGCTCTTTGAGGGGGGGAACAGTGTTTACGATTCTTCTTTCAGATTTCTTTCAGCAGATTTAGTGAATGCTCGTCGAAAATTTCGATGATCGGGTTTTCTCAGGAAAAATGATTATATAGGGTAAACAGGAATTCTCAGAATCTTAATTTTGATGATATTAATGTTAAAAGTAATTTAGAAAAGAAAATAATATAATTTTTAGTTATTAAATGTTAAAAAATTAAGTATATAATTGAGAAATACGAGTAACAGGTAAATACCAATTCAAATTTTCCCGCGCACGCGCTTATACGAGAGTAGTGGGGGAAGGCCTCAGGCCTATATATATGGGACTCACGCTCCTACGGTAGCATTTTCCCCCGGAATGCCTAAGGGGAAGGGTGGGAACCCGGGACGTCATCATTTTTCCCGGGGAGCCTGATTTGATCGCGAGTGTACGTATAGGGTTATTTAGTAATTCTAGAATAATTTGTTCAATTAAATATTGTTATACGCGTATCTCTAAGGATCATAAAAATATGAAAGAATTGAAATGACTTGGAAAAATTCCCACAATTTCAACTTGTTTTCTGTAATAATTAATCTAATTAGTGATAACCTAGCAGATGTACTGTAAATCGTTTTAATTACTTAATAGAGTAATTAGTATCTCGCATCTGATCCGCAATCCATCCGCGCATGATCCGTTACGCGTCCACTTTTCCATAATTAAGTACTATTCTACTTTAAATCATAACCCAGAATATTGGCAAAAAAAAGGTCCAGTCGGTAGTCATTTCAAGGTTCTTTCGATTCACCGGAAACAAGGTGGAGCTCCTGCGTGGCAGTTAATTTACACCTTTGCCCGGGTGGGATAAAACAAAAAATGAAGAAAGAAAATGAAAAAGGGCTCTCAAGGAACCATTAGGGTTGACCGACAAAAATGTTTCTTACCGCAGGACCGACCAGTAGGTCTCTCTCTCTGCTTATTTCCGTCTCCTCTAATCTCGAAATGTACCGCGGAAAGATGAAGCATGCCGGAGCGGACAGGAGTCCGGAGAGAGACTCGTCCTTTTGGTGGCAGTCGATGATGGGCTGTGTGAACCGAGGAAAAACGAAAGGACCAACGCGAACACGATCCTCTTGGAAGCCGGTAATTACATCAAGGAGAAACTGTTCTCGAACGGAATACCGAACTCTGATCTCGGATAAGTGAAACGCGCTTATAATTTGCCTGCAAGCATCGTTTGCCCCGTGGCAACGAGCTGCTCCAGAAGGGACAGAAGAGTATCTTCTTCCAAACAGAAGGAAGACCTTTAGAAGTCGAAACTTTACTCAGTGTATCATTTATTATAATATTCTATCCGGTTACGGGTCACGGTTTTGGTCTGCTGGGGGTCTCGCGTGGTTATTAAGGTTTCACGTGGAGTCACCTTACCGTAACAGCTAGTTCGTTACGTGTCCCTATGCAAAGTAGAATACCAACGAAAAAAGGAAACACCGTGATTCAAGTACAAATTGAAATTATCCCCAACAATCGTCTAGTTATTCGAAGAAACTGGATTTACACCTGTAAGGTATTTAAGAGAGAAACTTGGCCGAATGTTGCAAGTATAATGGCTGGTGCATTGAAAGGTTCCCAAAGGAAGATTGCGAGTACCTGGCCACTTACGTTCACAATACATTCCGTGCGTAAGTTCGCATGTGTATATACACATACTTACGGCATTGTCCAGAATCGCAAGCCATGAAAAACCAGTCTCTGCTCGTAGCTCGTGCCGAACTTTCAGCGTTCATTTGCGTGATATATACGTATCATTAAACAAGAAATAAGGGATAAACGGGTGCACGAGATGATGGGACGTTTCCGTACGAGGAGGACAATTTTCGAACGATCAAGCGACAGTAATAAACCATGATTCTTCGATGGAAATAATTATTTGTAAAAATAGCGCTCTAAAGTGTTTCTATAGAAATGAAAAGAAATGAAAAATTCATTAATAAATGAAAGAGATGCTTAGCAGCTTGCGTGCAAGCGGGGACGTAAAAAGTGTCCGAAAAGGGTTGTACAATAGAAACGGGGCAAGCTGTTTCTCGAACACGAATTACAAGAGAGGAAGGAGGGAACTGTCTGACCTCTTGTACAACAATAAGGGCGCGTGTACGATATCAAGAAAGAAGCAAAGGAATTCTGCGATACTCTTGATGGAACATCTGCCATAGGGTCAGCATACCACCTACTTCCGACTCCGCGTCTCTTTTCTCTCCCCTTTCGCTTGCTCTCCTCTTCGCTTCCGTGTCCCGTGCACACCATGGATATTCAATCCTTTTGGTCGTTGAAAGAAGAAAGGGATAGCAAAGGCGCGTGACACGAGACGCAGAAGGCACCTGGCCGGTTCAGCTAACCATCAGTTGGTGGGTTGAAGGGTATCACCTTTGGGTCTTTGAAATGAAAATAATTTTGCATTGAAATTTGCAGAGTTATTACAATATCTTGGGATGAGATCTAAGCTCATGGGTTTTGGAAGCTGGAGAGTCTAACACGATTTCATGACAGAAAAGTTTAAATAAATAACACTTATGACCCATCAATTTGGAGATTAAAGTTTGAGAAAAACAGCTATGTAAATGGATGATCGATATTTTTAACCCTATCGATATTGTAGGCGATTGGAATTGGTTCATTTATAATAGAAACACCATAGACGTGTACAGTTTCATTTTTAAGCAAGGTTTCTATCGATTGCTGGAGGGTGCTCTCCACTTCAACGAGGTGATTTACAGGACCCCATGGTACGAATCCAAGGCATTAGAGGTTGCTGGCTCTATTCAGGGGATCCGAATGAAATTCAACATGTTCAAAGATTCAACTGGTCCCTCGAAAATAAATGTCTTGGATGGTGGCTACCCTTCGTGCTGTACCCTTCACGTCTCCCTTGATCAATAAATTATTCCGGCATACGTTTACGAAGTCGAAACTAAGGGAGAAGAAACGATGTTTTCAGTTTTATCGATTAGAAAAAAACGAAGGAACGTTTAATCGCGGGTCGATCCACGAAATTCGAACCACTTTCCAGCCGGAAGAGGAAACAAGAAGCAATCTTTTCTTGCTGCCTGGAATCTCTCGTTCCCTTCTTGTACGCCCAAATCGATTTCACGGCAAAGAAGAGGCATATAATAAAAAAGAGAAGATAAGCCACGGGTACCGCGAGCATCTTTTGCGGTTTCCAAGGAACGCCCCAGAGAACGTGAACTGGGTTCTGTGTCCGCTTATTATTTTCCGACCGATCGAACATTTGCGCGGCAAACGGAACGGGGCGACCCGTACAAACTGTGGGAAACGCTACGGACAGGCTTCACGTTCATCGTTTTCATCGCACGACGCGAAATGCCGAAGCCATTGAATCGCCGAAGAGACAAAGAAACCTAGGCCGCACACAGGACGGAACGAAACAATGAGCCGATCTTTGGAAATCGAGAGGTGGTTTTGCTGACACACCGGTATCGGAACTCGCCTATTATCCTCCATCAAACTTATCAGGAATTATAATGAAAATTAACAGGATATTTTAGTATTAAAATATTTATGACGCACCGGGTGCGTCGTCATTTGCTTTCAATAGAAAGTAGGAGACGCAGCAGGTGCGTCGTCACTTGGTTTTAATAGAAATTGACTGACGCACCGGGTGCGTCGTCATTTGCTTTCAATAGAAATTAGGAGACGCAGCAGGTGCGTCGCCTTTTGTTTTCAATAAAGATTGCCTGACGCATTAGGTGCGTCGTCACTTGGTTTTAATAGAAATTAGGAGACGCAGCTGGTGCGTCGCCTTTTGTTTTCAATAAAGATTGCCTGACGCATCAGGTGCGTCGCTATTTGTTTTTAACAGGGATTGATTGACGCACCTGCTGCGTCGTCATTTGTTTTCAATAGATATTGACTGACGCACCGGGTGCGTCGTCATTTGCTTTCAATAGAAATTCACTGACGCATCAGGTGCGTCGTCGTTTGATTTCAGTACAAATTAGCTGACATACCAGGTGCGTCATTAATTGTTTTCAATAGAGACTAGCTGACGCACCAGGTGTGTCGTTATTTGTTTGAAGCAGAGATTGATTGACGCCAGGTGCGTCGTCAGCTTTAAATATGAAGGTGTCAACACGTTAATTTGACACAGTGTTGTAAAAGATATTTAGAAATGAAACTTCTTCTCTAGCTCGTAACGTTACATCGTCAATGGTATCTAGCTTTGAAAGACACATTTGCATATCAATTATTCGCTGCCTACGCGCTGGCCAACATCATGCTTCGATATTCCACGGGCAATCCCGTACGAATATTATCCCTCTGACATCCACCCACTGCGTTTCGTTGTTATGAAATATAACGTGTTATGTTACACGAGATTCCTCATTTTCCTTGTGGAAAAGTTTCATTTTATTTTGAGGAGACTCGATAAGTCATCGGCTCGACTTTATTTGGTCCATTCGATAGAATTATTAGAAATAATAAAATTTAGGAAAATTAATGCTTAACGTTTCGTCTGGATTTTTCTTTTTAAATCTTATCGAGCTGAAAATTATTCGCCATTGATACGAGGTGTATTATGAATCGCGATCGGGAAGACCTCACGCACGAGGTATTCTTCGGGATTTCAAGGGCCATCTGTTTGAGAAAGATTCGTGATACGATCTGGAACCCTCCCTAGAAGGATCGTTAAAGGGAGGGGAATCATAATCCGGCCTCCCACGATGTTTCTAAATTCAATATTTTTTTGTATCGATTAAGAAGTTAATTTCCTTCATTTATTATCTTATTCGATTTACACTGATGTTACACAACAAAATGACGTTACGTAAATGTTATTACACACGTGTATGGGCGTAATCGACCCGATTAACGTACACTATCGTTCAAAAGTTTGATTTCCAAGATCTAAGCTCATCTAAATCTTGCTCTAAGATTCTCTATTTCAACCATGGTTTCATGGTATCACAGTTTAGTGCGATTTATTCTCTTTATTCAAGAATGATAATTGGTGTATTAACGTATCACGATCACGTTCGTGTAATCATGAATCATTGGAGTGAATAATGCGCTCGTGGCGCATCTGCCTTTCCTGGCAGTCTACTCTCGAAACAACAGGTAGATCGTTATCTACGATGCCACTTTCGCCACGACAGAGGTGAATGAAGAAAGCCGAGCCCACGGATAATCGCGTGTACCGAGGCGGAGATGACGTTTCCGGAAATGGCTGTGATTCCTTTGCCTTTGAAAGGAAATTTACACGCGTTCGACACCTTCGCTTTATAAAAGAACTAAATATCGTTTTCCATCCATCAGAAATATGGAAGTCTTTAAATAAATCAAATTCAAATGCGTCTAATGCTTTTTCAAATACTATCCTAATGGATCTTCCTCTGCGCACTTTGTTCTCGATTTCATTGTAAAGAAACAGAGACGAAAAGCGCGATGGCTTTGATAGCTTTGGCTGTCGCCAAAGCAATGATTAATGACTTCCCTCGCAAACGAGCACCGCAGGTAAAGGCAGACCGATTCAGAAACGATGGGACTCCCTGTTTTTTTCCGGTCTTGCGTTGTATTCCGAGAGGGTGATTAATGAGCTCGATCTCGTGACGAAAGTGGCTAATTGAGAAACAGGTGCAAAGTCGCCTGTTTAAATTCTTCGAATTTTCGGCGAACCCATTCGGGTGATTGGGATTTCTTGGGGGATAGCCTGGGTCTATTAGAATTTTAGAACTTAGGAACCTTAGAACTTAAGAACTTTGGAGCTTGGAAACTTGGGAATTCGAAAGTTTGGGAACTTGAAAAATTGGGAGCTTGAAAACTTGGGAACTTGGGAATTTGAGAGCTTTAGAACTTAGGAACTTTAGAGCTTAGGAACCTTAGAATTTAGGAATTTTGAAGCTTGGAAACTTGGATATTCAAAAATTTGGGAATTTGAAAAATTGAGAGCTTGAAAACTTGGGAACTGAGGAATTTGGGAGCTTTAGACCTTCAGAACTTTACAATTTTAGAATCTGAAAATTTTCAAACTCTGAAATTCTAAAATTTTAGAATGTAAAAATCTCAGAGTGTTGAGAAGGCCACTCTACATTTTTAAAAATAGAAAGGAATACCAATACAATTGAAGCTTCGAAATTATTCACGCTAGACGTTCAAATTAAACGTTATTCGTAAAGAACAATAGAACCATAGAGAATCCATTCTGTAGCTAGCAACAGAGGACGAAAATTCGTGTGATTATCAGTGGAAAGAATTCGAAAATGGTCGCTGATGATAGGTCGTCCGACAAAATACATCCTAGAAGGAAGCTCTAGAATTTAACAAAAGAGATACCTTTTTTTGGTCACGCGAGTTGTCCGTTCGAATGACAAATTCAGCTTAGAACTTCCGTTAGGGCGCGGCCGAGACAACGATTACGCTCCAAGGAATTTGAAGACGAACAACCTGGACCAGACCTCACACGCGATCCTCCGTCGATCCTTCCAAAATGCCAGATGTTCCAGCTGACTGCAATTTTGTTAGAAATTATACGTTTGCTCGTTGCGAATAAAAAGTATTAGCAATTTCTCAGTAAAATTTTCAGTAAAAGATTGTCGACGATTAGGAAATTAGTTATTCATATTTTTCGAAGCTTCAAATTGCAGGAGGTCCATTAATTAAATTATAGAAATAATTAAAAAACATAGTTTTTTAATTGAAAATTTATTTTTAAAAATTCATTTTTTAAATACACAGAAGAGTTGAAAAATATTCAAATTAAAAATAGTAATTTTTGGAAGGTCTAAATTGTAGTAGATTCATTAATTAAATTAGAAAACTCAGGTTCTGTGCCTCTTCTTTTTTTAATAGAAGATTTATTTTTAAAAAAATCACAGTAACTCCATTCTTTTAAATACACAAAAGCGTGGAAAAATATGAAATTAGAAATAGCAATTAAGAAGGCGTAATACTAAATTCCTTAATTATGATATCATACTAATTTAAAAATATAATTCACCTGAAAGAGAAACTGATGTACTCATTTCTATTTCTAACGAAGATTCTAGACCTTAGAACCTCGACAATTGTTGTACATGTATACATTATCTCTGGGTAAAGCGAAGACACGCACGTAACCTAGGTAGGCATCCGCGGATTATAAGAAACTTCCGGTTGACTCCTTCGTTCTCCGTTCATTCCAATGGTCATTGTTGCATTGCCAGCGAGTGTGACGACCTGACAACCTCGATCCATTCCTTCAGACACCTCTTCCTCGCTTCGCGATTACGTTCTAAAACGTAATTCCCTCGGAACGAGGCCACGTCGGTTAAGTTTTTTTTTTTTTTTTAAACGTCTTGAGTAATCGGCTGAGAACCTCGCTCCAAGGAGTTCACCCAACGAGGGCGCGGCACCTGCGTGTCTTTGCTCTTTTCCTCTTCCACCAGGGATCACTTTCCTTTGCGTTCGATCTGAACCGATTGAAATTACACATTCGATACCTGTTTAATTATTATTCCACCTATTCCTTTCAACCAGGAGATCCTTCTTTGATCCCGTTCGAACGGTGACGTCAAGTCATACGACACTTTCTTCAGAAGGCATTTAAAAATTACGTCATTGCGAGACAAAGTGTACAAAAAGTTTTCTTAAGGTTCCGAGAAGTCAGTCTCGACTGATTAGATAGCGAAGTCAAATCGAACGACGAATAATTGTTCTGTAATGCAAGCCTCGGTACAAAGACTTATCGGATTAATTACCATGGAAATTATCAACGACACTTTCAGAAGCATAATGATGCAAGTTGATAACTACATGTATGACAATATTGATGGGGAATCGTTGTTCATATTGTATAAAATGGTAAAGAGATCCTCTCGGTGCAGATACCTCGTGTGCGCTGGATGGAACAGGTATCCACCCTGGTTATGTACTACATAAACCTGGTTCACAGCCCTTTCGTACAGTTAGACGTGGATACAAAAGGTTCGTATGCGTGCAGATGCAACTAGTCACTTCTATGGGCGAAACAGAAGAAAGTCAGGACGGTGTACATTTCGATGTAGATTGTGTTGCATCGTGTTAGAGTAGAGGATCTTTCTTAGTTTTATTTTTCTTCTTTTATCATATTCTGGATGGAAATTTTATCAATTTGAAGGAGTAACTAGGTAGGGGGCAGGATGGGTGTTTTAAAATATGGGGATTGGGCCCTTTACCATTCTAAAATTATAAAATTTTATTGTTCTCAAGCTTCCAAGCTCCTAAATTTCCAAGTTCCCAAGTTCCTATTCTACCAAGATCCCAAGTTTCTAAGTTTCCAAGTTCTCAAATTTTAAAGTTTCCAAGTCCCCAAATGCCAAAGTTTCCAATCTTCTAAGCTCCCAAGTTTTCAAGTTCCCAAGCTCCTAAGCTCCTAAGTTACCAAAGTTCCAAATTCCAAGTTTCCAAGCTCCTAAGTTTCAAAAATTCTAAGTTCCAAGTTCCCAAGCTCCTAAGTTTCCAAAGTTCCAAGTTCCAAATTCTAAAATTAAAAAATTAATAATAGCGCTTATTCACTTCCTTTCCAAGGTGTAAGAAGATAAAGAAGAGTTTAATGACCTGTTGTACAAGGTCTTACCGTTTCACCTAAGTTCGAACTTTTCCGACCCAAAAATAATCCCACGTTCCTGTCCATCGTGATTCACGGTGCCAATTAACGGCTTTAAATATAACTAACACCGGTTGAGTAATCGTAGCCGTGAACTGCATCGTTAAAAGCGCGTACTTAAAGAACTCGGCTAGAGAACGCTTTGGAAGGTCTTCGCTGACAAGCAGGAAACAACGTGCATATATCCATTAACATTCCAGAGCGATCTATCTTATTTAATGCGTATCGTGTCGCAATTACGTTACCATTACACACACTGCCAATTAGTCGAATCTCATTTATAGACGCGAGTTCTTTCAACGACAAACTCATTATACCGAGCGTAAACGATTTTCTAAGTAGAATCTTATGAGTTCGCATACGTGAGAAGGGACATAAGAAAATTCTCGCAAATTTGCATAATTTCTTATACAAAAATTCTATAATTGCATTATAGATTGTTGCATACCAAATGCATGAATTCATCACATAAAAGTGTCATAAAATAACACTTATAGTATATCAATTTAAAATTAAAACTTTCAAAAAAATAACTACATAAATAATTTGCCAATTTTTATATTACAAAATGGTTGCTGATTGCAAATTGAATAGACAATACCAAATTGTACATTGATTGATTCATAATTTTTTTTAATGATCTTTATTCAGAATATTGATAAGGCGTTTATATAGTTATTTTGATTAAACTTTAAGCTGTTAATTGATGTATCATAAGTATAATTTCGAAATACTTTTATGTTATAAAATCGAGTCAGAATTGTTATACTATTTCCAAGGCTTCGCTAGATAGAAATTTTATGATAACAAATGAACCAAAAGGACGAGGAAATTCTTCCTATGCGTAGAATGGTTCCTCGAAATTTAAGCATAAAAGGGGATTTGACCACCCTGGACACACCTACGTCCCATCTATCCTCGAATTCCCAGGCGCTTCCACCCACAAACCAAGTATACCCGGCGCTTTCTGAACTAACGCGAACATCTTCTATCGCGTTCTCTTCTTTTTCGATGTGCTGTCGTGTTCCCTCGTGAATAATCGTCCGTGCACAAAGGAATATCGTTTCGATACAATAGAATGCGACGCCTACGAGAATCCGCAGGGATACATATTCCATAAGGAGAATCTTCTTCTCGTTTTACTGACACTTTCGAAGATGATTGCCCGCGGTCGTGAAAAGAAATGAAAAATTTGTATTTAATTTAAAACCATGGATACGACTCCACGACACACGTCCATGGTTCTGGATATTCGGAGAAAGCGAGACGAGTTTCAGTCATCATCGGGATCCAGCTGACACCGCCGGACTTTTGATAGGTGGAACGTGCCCGAACATATGTCACGCGTTGAAGGACCGGATACTCTTTCGCGTCCTGCTCCCGCATTTTCGAAGCTTCCTTCCTCTTCGCCCGCGCGGGCTTCTCGCGGTCTTTTCTGTTAGTTGTGGTTCGGAATCGCTCGCATGGCGCAAACTGCTCCTAAGACGGGCAGGTGCGACCACGTGTCACGTCATTTTGGGACCGGGACAGATGGACTGACGTTGGCTGCTGCCACCACGCTTCCTGCACTTTCTCGTTTTCCGCGCGAACTGTACAGGGTGTCTCAAAATCTTACATTCAGAAAATTATTTTACTATTTTGTAATCTTTCGTTCTTTAGATATAAGTAATTATTGTAAAAATTGAATATTTGTGGATCATTTTACTTGGTGCCATTTTCTTTTTCCATTTTTCAAGCCTTCAAGATCTCAAGCTTCCAAGTTTTCAAGTTCCCAAGTTTTCAAGTACTCAAGCCTCCAAGATCCCAAGCTTCCAAGTTTCTAAGCCCCCAAGTTCCCAAGCTCCTAAGCTCCCAAGTTTTCAAGTTCCCAAGCTTCCAAACTTCCAAGTTCCCAAACTCCCAAACTCCAAAATTCCAAAATTCAAAGTTTCCATTATTGTAATATTCCAAGCTTCTAAAATTCAGAGATTCCAACTCTGCGAATAGGTACCCAAGGTCCCTCGCCTAATAGAACTGATTGAAAATTAGGTAAAATAATGTATATAGTTGAAGATTCTGATACAATAATTGACCCTTCTCTTAGAAGTTTTTTAATTCTCGAACGGCGGACCAGGGAGAGAAGCCCAAGTAGGCGGACCATAGGGAGAGCCCTAAGACGGCGGACCAGGGAGAAAGCCCTAATTTTATTTTCTAATTATTTAACCTTTGAAATTACCCAAAATGGAGATCGGCAAACCATATGCTGCTCTCTATGTACTTTTTTCGACGTTCAACGAACCCTTCATCACCATTCGCCAAGTTTATATTTAGACATTTCTCTTCTCCTCTGTCTGTCTTTACGCGAGCTTCTGTTCTTATTCACATGCTGGTACTCCCTTTGATCGGAAGAGAAAGAAGCGTTAAAGTTCGCGCCTCTGTTTGCATTCCCATGAGAATCTCGTTGGTAATAAACCTTGTTTCTTTTCATTTGCCCTAAAAACTAATTGCCTCCGTTCTTAATTTTCTGACCTTTCAATCCTCAAAATAATTTCTTTTTAATTTCACCCAGGTAGAGGACTTTGGTCCCAAAGTATTGGCAAATTTTTTGAATGCCCTTCCCTTGGAAAGTGTTAAAGAAATACTCTTTTTATCAATGGAGAGTTAGTAACGAGATATTGTTTTGTTGAGACGATTGTTTATTCATGAAAGACAAGACATTCCTGACTGTACGAGCACGGTTTCCTGCACGATTCCCCGTGTTACCACTTGGACACGTATTTATAGTTTTCGTCTTCTTCTCTGGCTGGTGTACGACCGGAAGCCGAGCGATTATATTTAGAAAAAGACTTGACTGAACGTGGAATAACAATTCTGGCCGCGTTTGCGGAGAATCGGCATTGCAAAGCAGCCTCTTCCTCTCTTTTCAAACGGTTCTTCATCGTTCATTCCCGTCGTCCTTGTATACCTTTTGCGAATAAAAAGAGAAAAATTAGAGAGGAGAATAAAGGAAAAGCATCGCGTTGAATTAGGTATCGATCAAGGTTTCGTATCGAGGATGATGAAGCAACTATAATCATCCTCGGACCATATGTTGCGCAAACGAAGATCCTGAAGAGGTTTCTCGTCAGGATCGTGCAAGGTCGCTTTTTGCAAGCGCATCGACCTCGATGAGAAAAGGATGGACCACCGGATGTGGATCATCGAGAATTTTCTTGCTACGGAACGGTTTATTAAAATCTTTCAACGTCGAACCTTTCGAGATCCTCTTCGTTGAAAGCTTCAAGTATCGCAGATGATGTTTCTTGTGAAAAGTATTCGATGCATTAAGAGTGATATTAAAAGAAAGGGAAGTCAGTGTATAATTAAAATAGAAGGAAACGTTTGTTGGAATTTAGTTGGTGAAAAAATGTAACGGTACAGTTTGGAGAATCGCTGCTCGAAAGGAAACGAGAGACCCCGTTCTTCTTCGTGATTTTCACCTCGTAGACCGGCTTCAGAAAGCGTGAAGCCGTGCGTTATGCTTCGTTGCAATCAATCGTCTAGTTATTCAATAGATGATGGCGAAGAATGCTCGGTTATTTTGTAAGAAAGAAAGCTTATATTTTAGTAGAAACTTTGGTAACGATGGTATCTTTTGTTCCTCCGAATTTGCGAAAAGAATTTCATTGAAATTCACTGTTTGTACGAATGGAGACATCAGATAATTATTCTGAGGGAACGGTTGCGAAAAGAAGAAGTTCAAACGGAAATGGCAAAGTTACACATTAGCTGTTGCAATTAAACAACCTGTTTCGGAGGATTCCGTCACGTTACCCTGCGTTATTCTTTAACGCAGTACTTTTCGTTTGAACACATGCACGACTCGCGGAAAAAAAGCTGATGAACAGAAAAAGCATCGAGGCAATTATAAAGGAACACGTGATCACGGTAAAACAAGAGTCCCGGCTAATAGCGTGTTTCCGGTTTACGATGGTAAGCTGCGTGGCAACGATGTTACGTAGGTACATACCTACCTGAAAGGTAAAAGGCAAGCCCTAATCAAGATCAAACTTAAGATACTCCAATTCTAGGGATTTTAAACGAAGTTACGGTTAATTGGCAACTTGATAGCTTCGATTTTTATGGAATATTGGATATCGCATACTGAGTACCGGTATTTAGGTACAGGATACCGAGTATTGGGTACGGGTATTGAATTTAGAATACGGAATATTGATGTTAAATTCAGAGTACTGAGTGCCTACTGTTAGGTACCGAGTACTGGTATTAAATTAGAGTACCGAGTGTCCATTGTTGGGTACCCAGTACTGGTACCATATTTAGAGTACCGAGTACTTAGGGTTGAGTGACGAGTACTGGTATTAAATTCAGAATAATGAGTACCTAGTATTGAGTGCCAAGTACCGGTATTAAATTTAGAATATTGAGTACCGGCTACTGGTATTAAAAGCGTGCCAAGTACCCAGTGTTGAGTGCCGAGTACTGGTATTAAATTTAGAGTACTGAGTACCCATCGCTGAGTGCCGAGTACTGGCATTAAATTTAGAGTGCTAGGCACCCAGCGTTCAGCGTCGAGTACTGGTATTATATTTAGAGTACCAAATGCCTACTGTTGAGTACTCAGTATTGGTATTAAATTTATAATGCTAACTACTGGGTATCCTACTATTAAGTACCGAATGTAGAGCACCACATATAAAATATCAAATCAAGTACCGAATACCTCGTATAAAGTACAAAATACCAAGGAATCATGTTGAATACAGAAGAAAAAAAGAATCAGCAGGGTCGATCTAATCAGAAAGTCAAGAGGTAAGTAAGATATAATTTATGGTGCACACGGTACTTTCCAGCTGCACTTGTTGCCCTCATTATCGCCCTCGAAGAGCCGTTTATACGGCAGAAGGTAGCATCTGCGTGTCGCGTCACGCGAACTGCATCGAACAAGCATCTAAAATAAATTCCTCGCGAAGGGGAGAGATCGAAGATTTATAATTCATGGTTACTTAAGGGCAAGGACGTCGAAGAACACGCGAGATACTTTTCACCATTAAACGTTCCCTCGTATTCGTTACGTACCTTTCAAATTGATTAAACGGATACTCTTTATTCTCCTTTTCTATCTTCCTTGACATTCGATTCTCACTACCCTCGAGTAACTAAATTAAATATCCTTCTTCTCCAGAGGAGTTGGAGTCCAATTAAAGGAACTAAAAAAGAATCTTTCCAGTCTTGTGAAACGCATCCTGTCCTCTGTGTGTAACGTTGCCAAAATAAAACCAATGCTCCTTCTTTAACATGGACCCCGAAAATACTCTGTTCCTTTCCAAAGACAAACGGGACCCCGTAGAAACGAAACGTGTGTACAGCTGATCAATGGGAAGTAAAGCAAACAGAAAGAAATATGTATCCAGTAACGAAGAGGAAAGAGATGAATTGTCGGTAAATGGAAAAAAAAGAAAAGAGACAATACACCTGTGTATGTGTGCGTGCGTGTGTATACGTGGAGAAAGGGCGTAATGCCTTAGCAAAGCAGCTTGTTCTTCGCATTCCTTCTCGCGGTGCTTGTCGCGTTCTCCTTCGTGCATTATATACGGACTAAACTCGGTGGTCTCAGGTTCCTGAGAACCAAACTCATAACGCCGTCGATCCCATGCCGCGCCTTCTTCTACAAGCTCGCCAAGTTAAATAGAGAGTCCAACGTGACCGTCGTCATTCAACGATTCCTTTTTATTATATTCGACAGAGAGAACTAAGCTGCTCTTTCGTGCTTGCGTCACGGTGTTGAGTTACGCGATCACTACCATAGCATTCCTGGATTCTGTTACCTTCAATGGTACTGTCTGAGAGTTCCTTGCAGGATAAATGGTTCACCCTTTTATCGTACAAGTGTTGACACTTTGAGTGCCTTGGCATTTGGTGAAAGGGTGATTTAGGTGTGGGGAAAGTAATTAGGGTGAATCTCAGCTTTGGTAATTAGCAGGTGCTGGAGGTCAGGGCCTTCTTCACAAATGTGCATTGGTCATTTAAAAATTTTAGAATTTCCAAGCTCCCAAGTTTTCAAGTTCTCAAACTTCCAAGCTCCCAAGTTTTCAAGTACCCAAGCCTCCAAGATCCCAAGCTTCAAGTTTCCAAGTTTCTAAGCTCCCAGGCCTTCTGACTCCCAAGCTCCCAAATTTTGAGGTACTCTAGCCCCCAAGCTCCCAAGTTCCTGTGCTCCCAAGCTCCCAAATTCCTAAGCTCCCAGACCTTCTGACTTCCAAGTTCCTAAGCTTTCAAGCTTCCAAGTTTTCAGGTTTCCAAGTTCCCAAGTTTTCAAGTACTCAAGCCTCCAAGATCCCAAACTTCCAAGTTTCTAAGCCCCCAAGTTTCCAAGCTCCTAAGCTCCCAAGTTTTCAAGTTCCAAGGCTCCTAAGCTCTCAAGTTTTCAAGTTCCCAAGCTTCCAAACTTCCAAGTCCCGAAACTCCCAAGTTCCAAAATTCCAAAATTCAAAGTTTCCATTATTCTAATATTTCAAGCTTTTAAAATTCAAAGATTCCAACTCTGCGAATAGGTACCCAAGGTCCCCCGCCTAATAGCATAATAGCCTTTAACTCAGTTTAAGATCAGTTTAGGGAAATGAATTACGTGATTGACGCCACGTGAATGGATAACAAGCGGTACCAGGGCGTCACAAAGAAGCGATAGTATTATGTTTCGTAGCAAAGTTTCCTGGTGGTCCACCTGTCGTCGTAGCACCTGCCTTCGTAACCGCTTAATGCCAACGTTAATGACCATTCATGGATCGTTGGGCGCACGACATGTGGGCAGCAAGGTGGAATGCGATTTATTTTCCATGCTAATGTTACCGATGTCCATTCCTGCTGAAGATAACCAGGAATGGAACTTATAAATAAAAGAACCGTGCATTTCTTTCTATCGATGAACCTCCACGCCGCGACCTGCTTCTTTCAACCGGGAAGTGCAACGACGTTATACAAATTAATCGAGGCTTTCATCAAACACAAAGGATGCTTAAGGTCGTTCGCATGACCCCCGGGCTCGTTCATGAGAATTCATTTTATTCGGTGTATTGATTTTCTCGCGGAAACAATCAATCTCGTGAAAGTAGATTCGCATACCATCGAAAATTCTTGATGTTAACACTTTCCCAGGCACAGGTGTATCTAACGCGATCTGCAGATGAAAGATAACAAACTTCTTTGTTAATTTATCCATTAATTTTACAGATACAAACATTTTGCAACAGACGAAAAATTACTTAAACTTAAAAGCCCTCCTTATCTTAGCAGAGGCTGCAGAAACTTAGGGTCCAAACCCAGCATGTTATGAAAGAATATAGAACATAATAATTCTACGAAACAATAAAGGTCTAATTGACCATTTAAATTGCCTAAAATCTGCTATGTAGTAGAAGAAATGATATGAGATTGACGGAGGACGTTATTTGATTTACAGATGCGACTGTGATCACCAGCGACGGCCTTCAAGGGTACGACCCCCAGTTCATGGTCGGCTGTTACTTTCCCGCGGAATTTCAGGGTGAATTCGTGACACAGGTGAGCGGAAAGGAAGCCGGTGACACGAGTAACGAGCCAATTCAATATTCCACCATCAACATCACGTTTAACGCCATACCTGTGTGGGGATACTGTCACAGGAGGGTCGGTGATAACGTGTTGCTAATGGACAGGTAAATTGGCCCGACTAAAATCAGAAATAATTCATATATTGTAATTTAAAATTGCAGCAATAATTTCCAGAAAAAGAGTATTGAGAAATAAATCATAATAATTATTAAGAATATTGATTGCTGGACGAGGTAAATGTACTGATCGAGTTCGCTTACTCAGCGCATCCTCAAGGGATGCCCCGACGTCTGCAGTGCGTCTGGGATGGAAATAGACCAGACTCCAGACGGTGCCGGATATAATTTCTGCATTTCGTGGCTAACCACGTATAAGGGACTGAATTATTTTCAATTTCAAGCCCCCTTTTTGTAGATCATTAATGTACCACTGGAAAATGAATTTTTACCATAAAATTAATTTGAAATTTCGTTTCATTTTAGATACGGCGATGGCGACTGTATCCGATGTTTCCGTTTAACGAGAAGATCACGCAACGTTATAGAAGTGTTTTCAGAAAATCTGAACAGGTGTTACACATCTGAATCCACCGCCCTGTCTTCCTGTGATAAATTAAATTCCACGTCCATTTTATACCGTAAGAGAAAGTTTCCTTATTCTACCATAGCTTTAATTAATTTTTGTAATATATTTAATTACTTCATTGTTTGAACAGGTACTAAAGAAATTGGGAGTGTTTCTATTAGCAACGAATATTGTCCTATAAGTGGACAGTATCATTTCAAGTACAGTCTTAACAATGGATCTGAAAGAGCCATTGAATGCAACAGCTTCTCATCTTCCTTTAACAATTGCCCTGATGGTTCTGTTTTGAGGCTGCATTTTAATCGCTGTACCTTTGAGTCTCACAGTAATGTTTCTTTCAATATAATAAATTCTTTTCATATGTGGAAAAATCAGAGTACTTATTGTTATTAATATTTCAGCAAATTTAACGTTTAACTGCTTGGGCAATTGGCCTGGTCCAAATGGGTCCACCTATTTCGCCCTTTTGGATAATAATGCAATTAGTGAAGGTAGACCACAATACAGATGCGGGGTAAGTTTAAAAAAATACATTACAAAAAAAGAAATACAATTTTTATTTAATGCAGTATCTTTTCAGCTATTCCATGTGGATAACAAAAAAGGAAAAACGTACATGGCACTCAGCAGTGATTCAAGTTGTACACAAGATTTAGATAATTCAACCAGTGGATATGAAACGCTGGTCCTTAGTAAAATTCCGACTCAAAAGAAAATGCCAAATTATGTAAAAACCCACGTGGCAACGTTAGTATATCTTTTCATTTATTAATTAATTATTTGTCCCAATTTAGTTAAAATGAATGATTAATTTAGATTCCCAAAATGGGCACAAGGTTTGTGGGAAGAGTCTCTCATAGTCAATGGCACTATGACATTCACTGATCTCAATGGATATAACAGTTACACCTTTATTACTGTAGATTCAAATGAAGAAACTGGTCGGTACATTGTTTATTCTAAAGATCAATGGTAGGATGGCATTTCAATTAATAAAGTTTAAATAAATAGCTTCTTATATCTGTTACCCTTAATTATCTTTGTATATTTTTCAGCGAACAAGCTGCCTATGTGTGTTTAATGATGAGACAACGAAGTGAAAATGTATTGGAGTTCAGAATAGGTATTCACCCTTTGTCTTAATAAGTAAATGATTCATTAGTTTATGAAATAATGTACAAAGTACTTAGTAAAATGACACATTTTTACAGGAATGGTATTAAGTCCAGTTTATCAATCTTATTTGTGCGATGACCCGAATTTAGATAAACCAGTTTGGATGACACAAGCGCGTAAGTTAATTGTCACTGTTCACGTTATTTAAAAAGAAAAAGTGGATTACATGTATGATATTTTTTAAATTAGGAGTGGAACGTGTAGTTGAATCTCCCTGTCCAATTACTGGTCAGTATATGGGAATGATAACTGACTTATCAGGAATGTGTGCTGAATTGAGTAGCAATTGTAATACTCGTGAAATAATGTATTTTAAAGTTACCGACTGTGAGTCCGGTGAACTTTACGAAGGTAGAGTGTTGAATTCACCATTTTGAATTATTATCCTTGTGGATTGTTCTTTTAAATTCAACGATCATTTGTGATATCTTAGAACGAACATACTTATGTCTGGGACAATGGGAAGAGGAGGGTGTAATGTATACGTATACTATGAGAAACGATACTAGTACTAACGAATGTTTTGTCGGTTTAATCGTGAATGATGAAGAAATATATATCAAAGAAGCTGGAGACCACTGCATGAGAAATATTGATCCCAAACAGGAAGGAATGCGTCTTTATAAAAAAGGTAACTGTTTAAGTCATAAAATAGCATTCACATTGAAGATTTAATATGTAACAAATTAACGAAATTCAAGGTCAATGTTATGGAAATTCTCCAAGTCCTGCACCAACTCCAATGAAACCAATTCATCATAATCCAATAATGAGAATTACAACCACGCCACGGTCTAGGATATCTGGTAATAAATTAAATAATTAGCATTGTTATTAGCATTGTATCATAATATTCATTGTACATTTTTTGTTTTATAACAGGTACTACCAGTATATCGGGAAATAACATTCCATCCTTTGCCTTAAGCGCAGCAACTGCATCCTATGGTTTGGTAATATTTGTGACGGTAATTACTTATCTCAGAAATATTTATGAGTATGTTTGAATGGCAATTAACAACGAATAATGAACTAGTGAATGAATATTTCTATAGAACTGACAAAGTACCATTATTATGATACAATATGAAGCAGAATAATAACAGTAGACTTCTGTACGAGAGGTCTTAAAAAATTGATTTTAAATCATATCAAAATATATTTGAAACTAATAAGAAACTAAATTTTATACAGGAAATCTATTTAGAAAGTGACTGTCAGAGCAATGTGAATATTTTTTAATTATATCTCTATTAACAAAGAGTATTATGATCTACTTTATATTTTAAATATATTTACAGTCAATATTTTTGTAGATACATAAATTTTTAGTATTTTTTATACTATCACCAAACACTGCCTTGTAAGATACAAGTATAATAGTAAACTGGAAACTGCATTTTGCTAGGAGAATCCAAAGAAACCAGTATCCAATATTTTTTAATTTTAAATACATCTTTTTCTACTTATTTCAATTTTATATTAAATTATTAATAATATATCTGCAATGCAATTACCGATGTAATACTAATAATAACAGTAGCAACTTTATAACGTGCAACCGAATTCGTGTTCAGTTTAAATCAATGAAAATGACAAAATTGAGTAAATTAAATAGATATAATTAATACTATTAATTGACTAATGAGACTGATCGAATAAAGTACATCATACAAAGTGGCCGACTATTAATAAAATATTTGGTTATCTCTTCTGCTGTTAGAAACATTTTAAAAATGTAAAAATCACTTTTTTAATAGCAAAGTAGGTAATAATGTTTTGTTTTTGGTAATCTATTAATGACTGTGTCAAGTTACTTCTAAAGGAATATACGCCTCAAATTAATTAACGTAAGCACCTAAGATCACTTTTAAATTGTACTTAAGGAAAGAAGTTCTATTTTCTACTGAAGTACATATTAATACTTAATAATAGATTTTAAAGTAAAAAGTAAACACAGGATAAATTATGAAAATAATCTATTTTACCATAGACAGTTTTCGCAGTAAGCACAAAATTTATTTAAAGAAGCAAACATTTGTGTAACAAGTAATAATTGTGTAACAAGTGTCAACAAATTTAATGTCAACAGTAGGATTTTTATAAAGTATCGTGTGAAATGAAACTTTTATAAAATACTTTTGTAACTTGTTTTTATATTTATATGTAAATGTATATACATATGTATTTATACCTTCCTATTCTTATTTAGTAATGTATAATATCAATTACATAGTGATATTTGTAATGTAGATAGATTTTTGAGTTATACTGTGAATAAAATTATTACAGATTGCTCAGATGCCAAACTTCGCTTGTGTTAGTTTTCCAATTTGACTATGTTTTATTAATATGTGATGAAATATAAAATTAACTTGTTACATCAAACATTATGTGAAGGTCAATACAAAATTATGTTATTTTACATATGTGTAATTTATATTTCCATCTTATAACATTCTAACAGAAGTGTTGAAGTTCACCATAATGTGTATCATAGTATTCCTGTTGTAATATGCAAAACTTAAATGAAAAGAATTAGATATTTTAAATAAAACAATTTATTCTATTTTATAAAAATATATTTTCCTTTTTATAAAATCTTACAAAAATATATGTTGTATAATTAAACATCTGTAGTAGCTACTTTAATTTGTGTAAGTACTTAAGGTAACGAAAAAATACTGTATAAATCATAATTATCATGATATTTCACTCTGCTTAACATTAATACCACTGCTTATATTTAAATAAAACAAAAAATTATATACTTGATGCATAATACCGTAGTAACAAACTTAAGTATTCAAAAATTTTCGCTCATGCATGTAAATATGTTTTTTACGATTTATTCCCCATTTGTATTTGTCACTGTTGGATTTTCCTACTACTCTATGACATGGCACCAAATATGCAATATTGTTTTTCATTACGGCATTTCCAACTGCGCGAATAGCCGTTGGTTTCCCTATATTTTCCGCAATTTGTTTATACGTAGTTAATGTACCCTCTGGAATTTTTGGCAAGGCCTCCCAGACTTTGATTTGAAACTCCGTTCCCTTTAGCACAACCACGATGGAATCATCATTAAACACGCGTTGATTGAAGATCTTTTGTACGATTTCTTCTGTTTCATTTTCATTGTCTTCTATTAATTCAGAAAAATTCCAGGTGTTTTGTAAGTCCAATAATGATTCTTCAGTACTTTTATCGACAAACCCTAAGTATAGTATAGCTTTATCGGTATTAGTTATACCGATTAAACAATTTCCAAAGGGTGTCGATTGGATGCCATAATTTATTTTGAATTTATTCGAATTTTCTTTATATTCCTCTGGTGTCATAGTTCGATAACGTACCATAGTGATAATAAAATCTTTCTCGATATATTTTTAGTACTGCGGAAATAAGATAAGTAAAATTTTAAAGAAAAATTATGTTTAAATATTATTTATTATTCTTACTGTTCTTGTACGTTCTTCCAACTTCAAACGTGAAGTTTCTACTTAAACTGCTGTAAAGACGTCTGAATTTAATAATACGTTTAACTTCTGTGCTTTTGAAACGTAACGTAACGTAATAATATATCAACACGTAATAGACGAAACCATTTTTCAAACCTTGCGTGACCTTGCTTTTGTTTAGGGTACATACATATATATGCAATTGATTCAACCCTATGTGAAAGGTTAAGTTAAAATGTGAACCATTCTTAAGGGGTTGGTATTTATGGATTCAGTCTCATACTCAATTTAAAAGAAAAAAAAAAAATTACAACTGCAATCCTAAATTAAATGAAACAAAGAATACAAATAGCCATAAGATACATTAGTAATGTATATAAAACTTAAATTCCAAATCATAGTCAAAATAGTACATACATTACATAAGTTTGAAGTAGGGATACTCTTTATTGTTTCCTACCCACAATATCATTATTGTAAAAAATTTATTATTTATAAAACGAATATTATAAAAAAATAACTAAAAATCTACAATACATTGTATGTATCTGCACGTTATGAAAAACGACGATGATAATGTACGATTTACAAATATACAAGAATGATATTAACAATGAAATCATCATATAGACAATCACTTTAGTGCTTTGCCATTGATAATATATGGTTTTATTTTATCAGGTCTCGCATCAGCATTAACATTAAAATATACCTTGCGTGCTTTGGCATCTGATAACAACGAATTCCACATTAAATCCCTCTGTAATTCAATTTTTATACATCAGTGTTTCTGTATTGTTATTCTACTGTTTGATTATTATAACTTACCATAAAGATATTAAAATTACCACATATTATCAATGTGTGTTTTGCCCTTGTAAGAGCAACACAAAGTCGTTGTTTATCTGACAAAAAACCAATCCTATGACTTCGTACACAGGACATGATAATTACATCACGTTCTTGTCCTTGAAAACCATCAACAGTATTTACATCAAACTTCATTTTTCTTTTAATATTCTCTGACAGTGGACCAATTCTACAATCATTAAAATGAACTTTTAAAATAAACAATTATATAATGATGCTTGTGTAAAATATTCTAACTTACTTTTCATTAATTTTTGCCAATATCACAGATTTCTGATTATTATACGGTGTAAGAATACCATATGAAATACATGATTCCCAGACGTTTAAATTAGAAGATGTTATCATACAATAAATTACATTGGCAACAAATTCTGCTTCATCGTTATTTGAAAAATTATCGTTGTTTTGATTAGTATTGAGATTTAAAATTCGATACGGATAGAATGGAAATTCGGGGTGCCATTTGACTGCGGTTTGTAACATTCCACCATAAAAAAATTTATTTGGCCAATAGGAAATACTGTGCTGCATTCTATACTGAGTATTTAACATTATTATTGGATTATCTGGAAGTAAATCAAATGCATTCTGAACTCGTGAAAATAGAGACTGATCTAAACCATATTTCTTTGCTTCTGGACTTAATACAGTAGCTGGTAATTGATTTGGATCGCCAACTAGAACCAATACATTTATACCTAGCATTAATGGTATCAGAGTCTCTGCTTCACAACTTTGAGTAGCTTCGTCAACTATACATACTGATATCTTTTTTTTATTACCACCAAAAATAGATTCCATTTGATTGGTATAACACGATGAAAGAGTACATGTTATTATGTCAGCGTGTTCAAGAATTCTATTTTCCGCTGCACGCTGTAACCTTATGTATTCTCTTTCATTTCTGTTATTCAATGGTCTACAATTTTTCAGTAATTCATACTTTGCGGCCATATCTCCTAATTTCATTTTAATATACTCCCTGTGAGTTTGATCCATGTTACGAGAGGTTGTAAGTTGACTTCTCAGAGCATTCATTTTAGATTCCAGATGTAACTTTTCGTTCTCAACACTGTCAGGTGTAATATTGTTTGAACTAGCCATTTGTTTTTCAATGTCTCGCTTCGCTAGTTCGGTTACAGAAATATCTTTTACAGTTGCATTCATTGTCTCTGCGCGACCAATACGAACCATTTTAAACGGTTTTATTTTTGCTTTATGCTTGATGTTGGATCTAATTTCTAATAATCTTAGGACGATCTCGTCGATTGCAGCATTGGACGGTGCGCAAACTAAGATTTTCAATGAACTTTTGTTATTTACATATCTATTATTACCATATAGTACCTGAGTAACAATATTTACAATAACTTTTGATTTTCCAGTACCCGGTGGTCCTTGAATAAAGCATAATTTCGCGTCTTTTTGTACTACAGCCTCAGTTACTTTGTGAACAGCTTCCAGTTGCTTTTTATTTAATTGATCCTCAGTGATCAATGTCTCCAGTCCAGATAAGGCTGGTAGCTGATACAGTTCAATTTTTGGATTTAATATTAATTTTAGTAACGGTGAATAAGGGAGATACTGTAAAGCTTGCACCAGTCTTAAACTAGGACGTAAATAAGTCACAGTTCTTAATCGTTGAACGCGATTCACTGGAATATTATTATCTAGCGGTTTTGTTTTCATCGTGTATGTTAACAGTGAATGAGGATTTTTAACATAAATTTGTAGATCCTTATTATAACGAGTCTGGGGCGTTAATATTGTTTCATGTATATTTGTAACATAGGCAAATATTTTATGAAACGTCGTCTGCCCTTTTTCATGATTCTTAACGTATTCAAAGAATACTAAATCTCCGAAAAGTGGACAGGTTTGTCTATGTATATCTTCTTTCGTGGCCAAAACTTCTAGCATCAAAGTAGTTAAAACTGCATTTCTTTGAATGGAGTTTTCAACTATAGAGCACATTAATGTTGGTCGTTTGGAGCTTTGCTCGATATTTTGAAATTCTTTAGTTATCGAGTACCAAGTTTCAAGCAACAGAAGGGGTGAAATAATTCTATAGTAATCATCGTATGACTTGTAATGTGTTACCATTGGATGAATCTCATCTTTTCTTACAACTGGTGCAGAGATATTTAAATACTGCTGTTCCTCCAGCCAAACTGGATTCCACGTAAAGATGCGGGCTAAAAATTCATTTAATTTCGCATTAAATTCCATTACGTTTACAGGCTTCTTTGTCGGAACTTTTTCAGAGGGCATGGGTGCATCTTTTCCTATTAATTTTTTCAAAATATTTGATTCATCTATCTGATATTCGTGTACAGTTTTAATGTTTACAGAAAAAGATACACGTTTCTTTTGTTTCCGAGATGACATTCTTATACAAGATTTAGGAACTTGAGCAGATAACTCTGTCTTTGATTTATCGCTTATCTCAATTTCTTTTCCATCAACATCTTTTACCTTTTCCACTTTGTTTTCCAATGAATCTTTTTTCTCTGCTGCTTGCAATGATTTTGCTTTAGTTGTCTTTTTCTTTGGTATTCTACCTAAATTAGGAATATCACTGAGCGTCAATGAACGTTGAAGACATACTGTTATGTCTTTTGCAACATCTTTATCTTTTGGAGACCTGTTCGTTTTTGAGCTACCCGAGGAGGAACGACTAGACGAAGCCTTAGGTTTTTTTATTGTATCTTCAACCAGAAAATCAGTTCGCGTTTTCATAGTCACTTTAGCTTTTGGTTTTGAAACAACACGTCTCTTGTCTTCGTTGCTCTCTAGAGACGCCTGTTTTTTCTCCATTGCAATCTTTTGCAACATAATTTTTCTACGATCCGCTAAATCTTTCTTCTCCTCTTTGGTAAATGAGCTTACTATGTTTTTAGTATGAGGTAGACAATCAGCCCATTTGTGAATCACTTTGCGATTCTTTTGCTCTTTCTTACGCAAATATTCGTCTATTTTTAATTTTTCTTGCTGCTCTTTCTTCTCTTTAGCAGTCAACTTTTGTTTCGTAGATTTCTCACTTTCTTGTACTGTATTGGAACTATTGCGACGTCTATTTGTTGCTAAATGAGGTGGTTCAATTTGAGGCACTTTCCTTTCAAGTGATTTCATCCTTTTTTTGGATTTCATCTTTGATGTGGTAGCACTTGGGGTCTCTGTAAGACCTTCTGTTTCATTCTGTTTTAAATGCAAACTCTGATTGCTTGAAGATTCAGGAAGTTTCTTACTACTATTGTCTGTAGTATTACTAGGAGATTTGACTAATTCTTTATCATAATCTTCGAAATCAAGATCTATTCTTTCAGTTGTATTACTTGTATCTGGCAATTTTTCTTCATCAATACTTTTCTCCAGTTCTTTATTTTGTTCTGTTATCGCGTTTGTTACAATGTCATTTGAAGTATCAACACCTGTTTTCATATTTAGATCTTTCATTTTTCCATCAATTTCATCATCTTCACTGAGCAACTGACTCCTAGATAATTTATGCAACCAATTATTGTCCTCATCTTCACTATCCGATAGTAAGATTAACTCTGTATCATCAAGCATACTGAATCTTTCGTTCTCTATTTCTGTAGGTTCTTCTTTAATTTCATCTTTAATCGTAGTATCCATACCAAACTTAGTATCAAACAACTGGGAACATGGAAATATATCATCCTCGCTGTCGCTTAAATTTACAACATCGACTTCGGAGAATTGTGTTCTTGGTTCTTGTTTTACCTTCTTCAATTTTATCGGAGATACAACTGGAATATTTTTCTGCAAAGACTTGTAAACGTCTTCGTCAGTGTCCGTTAACTGTAATTCATCTTCTAGTTTTATTACGGTATTCCCATTAGTTATAAAATTTGTAGTTGGTGCTGCTGAACTCTTGCAGACATTATCTTCGGTCCTACTTATAATGTCACTCGTACTTAATGCTTCACTTTCATTTATATTATTTTGCTTATTCTCTTTTATATTAGAATCTATATCATTATGTTTTTCCTCGATACTTTTAGACTCTGTATTAGGAATAACATGATTATTTTTAGCATTCTGTACACTTTTACTTGATTGTTCCTGATCTTTAGACACAGTGACAGAATTTTCTTTTTCCTGAATTCTATTCTCCATCGTAGAGCGTAACGATGACTCAGACTGTTTTGTATTCTGTTTATTTACATTTGATTGAATGTCATTTATTAAACTATGATCATTTTTACTCTCGTTCAGTGTACTGTTATTCAATGAAATATGAATTACTTCAATATCATTTTCATCATTTCTTTTACATTTGTCTGAAATTTGAGCAACATTTATATTTAATGAGTGAAATTATTATGTTTCTAGTTGGTCAAACAATATGAATAAAAATTACACAACCTTCGAAAGAATTTTTAACTACAAGACAATTTTTAATCTCCAGTTTCGGAATTTTATTTGGCAAAATTTTTATATCATGTTTTTGTTCCTCTCTTTTACGCTTAATTAAAGTGTCAGGCTTACTGGTAGCCGTATTTTTAAAATTTGATATAGTTTCTAAAACAGCAGTAGGATTGTAATTGTTTTCCAAGATATCTGACGTCTGAAATTGGTACAACAGGTAAAGACTTAATGAGTATTAAATTATAGATGCTGAAATAATATTGATATAACACCTTACCGTAACTATATGTAATCTATATGCAAACATAGTGTTATCTTTAACATCAAGATCAGGACAACCTATGCCAATAATGTCATTTGGTTGTAATTTAGTCATCTGATATGGTGCTTGAACGACTCCATTTAGGAATAAACCATTAACACTCTAAAAATAATAAGGTGTTAGCGATACAAAAATATTGCTGTTACACATCAAATTTTTATTACAGCTTCTGATATGGACATACCTTTAAATCTGTAACGTATAATTCATCTTTTTTACGAAAAAATATGCAGTGACGACGAGATACTGTTAAACCAAGACATACTATTTCATTATCTTTGGCTCTGCCACAAGTATACTAAAACAAAACAAATAGAGTTACATGTATTCATAATTCAATTCCACATTAATTACTTTTGATTTAACGATATCTTAGAGTATTAATTTAAAGTACTCTTTTTATTAATAAAAATTTAATTTTACTAATTACATAAAAATGATAATAAGTGTTAGGTACATACTGAATGTTCTGGTATATCAAGAACAATTATACCCGGAACATTAATTCGTTTTAATATGAACTGTGAGATATTATCTGACTCCATCTTTTTAAAAATAATTACTCCGTTTGTAGGTAACCGCGTTTTTTGTTAACCGGTTCGTTAGGCCAAAACCATTTCGCCGAAGTTGCTTTCATCAAGTTCTGATACCCGTAAATTTTAGAGAAATTAATCAACATATCTTTAAACGATATTATTCTGAAATAAACAATTTCTATATGTTCCATATGAAAACATTTATTTTTGTATTGAATCAAACACATGCATTGACATTTACCGCCATACAAGATTGAAAATTGACCAAAATTACGTATCTCCGTTATCAGATCAAGGCTTCATAATGAATTATTACTGATCATTACGAACGTGTGCAAACCAATACGACTTTTACACACCATGAGGGAATTCCTCGTACTAAATCGCACCCGCCTAAGGATTTATCATTGATATAATTATCTGCTTTTCGCTAGGGGGTGTCAGTTTGTCTTTGGATATCGAAGAAGGAAGATCGTTTATTTTTACATTGTATGATAAAACGATAATTACAATTTAATTGCAAAATTATGTCGCCTGTAAATTTTAAATTAGACCGCAGCGCCATCTATACAATAGCGGCTGAAACTACTCAACAACTTACCGACTTATCGACCGACCTTCCGGTCGGTCAAAAGACGTCGAAAAGGTAAAATATACCACAAATTTAGTTTCTCATTTTTTCTTTAGGGCGCAGTTCATTCGTTTAGTATGTGGCGGCCGGCGTCGAAATCGATAGAGAAGAAAATGTTCTTCTTTACCGACTTCAACGCCGGTCGCTACATGTTTCAGAAAATCGATCGGTAAGTCGTTGAGTAGTTTCAGCCCTTTTTGTATAGATGGCGCTACGGTCGAATTTTAAAAACTACTTTTCAGGGGAATTTAACTTTGCAATTACATTGTAATTAACGTTTATACACCATTAATAATATAACAAACAGACTTTTTGAATAAAAATTCATTCGAATAACTTCCAGGAGATAAAGTAGGATGAGGTTCCTTTTTCGTTTCTTTTGTTCTGGTAGTGCATGCGCATATGGAGCTTCACTCTCACTTGGCACAGTTCTATTGTTTCCTCGAGAGAAAAAAGTTCAAACTTTCCTTTTCAATTAAAATTTGATTGCAACTTAAATTATTACAAAAATATAAGATCAACTAAAATCTACGATCAACTTAAATTAATCAACATTCAATTACATTATTTGGGGGCCTACATGTGTGACACGTGCTTCATGTTATTGACTTGTAAAACGTAACAGTGGCTCTGTAGTCACTGAACGTAGTAACACCTGGGGAACGTGATGCAGATATAATAAGGAGATAATGTTACACATAAATTTCTTCCTTTTATTGAATATTCGATTATATTAAATTGTGGTGTCAGTGGTGTGCTCTATGACAGCGAGTTAATAAATGACAAAGACGAATAGTGATGTTGTTTCTAATAATGGTATTTAACGATATCTACTGACTAGTAAGCTGCAAATTATGATCTAATCTATTATAGCTGTCATTAATTCATTATTGGTATTTTAATCATCGACATATCGACATAAGTGAAATAGAAGGAATAGTTGTGTGGAAATAAAAAATGTTTTCATTTCTCAATTATTTTTTATTTTTTTAATTTCCTTGGGCTGCAATCAAAGTGCATTCTATTAATTGGCGTTGTGCAATTCTGAACGATGATCAGACGGGTTTCCCCGTGCAAATATTTGAAAGGTGCACTCAGGTATCTGCAGTTTACTTTACGTTGGCACTAAAGGAAAGCTATAATACGTGCGCGCGCCCTTTAAACAATATTTACCCTTACTTCTATATTTTTTTTTCTTTCGTAATCTTATCTTTTTTTCACCTCGCATCCCGACTATTTCCATGACCTGTTACACGCATTAGTGCACAGTGTTGTCAGATAAGAATAGCTTAGGGTAATGACCTTATTTCGTGACATTTGAAATTCTCTATCCTGCGCCAATTTTGATGAAACGGTATTCACAATTAACCAATAAGTGTATAAAATAGAAATATAGTTTACATTCATCAGTATATAACCTCTTAACCCTATGGTCCCCATATCCAATAAAAATTTTATTAAATAAAACATATTACATTTCAAGATATTTACAATATTATTTTATATCCCATACGATAAAAATCAAGATAATTTTCCAAATCGGTGCCTGTGAATCAGAAAAATTTGTGCGTCGGTAATGTACCAAGGTCAGGTCTGAGGAGTTTATATAAATAGTGTTTTCATCATCAAGTGTAATACAACGTAATCGAAGGAATGAAGGTTCATTGATGGATAGTGAATACAGGAGACATGATTTCATGTTTATTTCACGTTAGAATGAGCACCCATTATTAAACTACGGACTGTGATTCAGGCCGGTCAAGGCACGTGCGTCGTGTGCGTGGATGGGGCAACGGAACGAGGCGCAGCCGCAGTCGTCGCTCGGATCTCGAGCGAGTTGGTTGCGTACCGCTTTTATAGATTCGCGAGCATCGGTTCTACCTCGTTCGATCTATTTCGAACTAGTGGTTAGGACAGCCTTTGTCCTGGTTATTCTACATGACAACGACGTTTACGCATCTTTACTGTGTACCTCTGTTCATGTGCTTTCGCGTATCGTCGATCGTTCCACTGTTTAACGCAAGTTCGACGAAGGGAGAGAGATAGATAGATAGACAGATTGAGAAAAAAGCAGTGTGATTCGAATCGCCATGGATCGGTCGACGAAAATAATTCTACGAAAGATCATCATAGATTTCACGTGTTTGTTTATCGGTAAGTGAACGATACTTGTATCATCAATAGTCCACGATTTACCCGTGATTTGCAGCAAGTGGTATATAGGAATGGCTCGAGATATTCCTTTGTATTCACGGTAGAAGGGTACGATGAACGATGATTATGTTATATCGAGCGGCTGTCAGATTGACAGTCGAGGCGCCGCACGCGGTACGTTTGATGTTTAAGCGAACTAACCTTTAAATTAGCAACCGCTTGGTTCGTACAGGATAACATAACGCCTTGGTGCCCTGTTATTGCGCATGTACACTTGTGTATTCCTGTAATTAATTCGGTTAAACAAATATTTCGTTTAACCGTAAAATAGATTCCCTGTCGTCGATGCGTTACTCATACCTATGCATAGCTAGGTGACTCTTTCTCGATACCCATTCGAGAATCGAGATTATCGATCGAACCTTCGATTCAAACCTTGCGCTTGTAAAATCGATTCTTTTTATTTGAAATGACTAAAGAATACTAAAGATTCATTGAATTCATTGAATTAGCGTTCGGCTATCGCGATATTTGATAATAAAACACCCTTTGGCTCGATCGATTAATTCGGACAATGAGCAGTGGTGACACAGTTTCGTTTAACGGGCCATCTGGTGCGTTGCAGTTATTCGATACTCTTCCTATTTCATGAATAAATGTTACTTAATGAAATTACGTACGACGAAATAATCAGATCGACATTAAAGGAAGTAATAAAATCATTCTGGTGATAAAGATTAGTTTTTATCATTTAACATTAATTGATTGATTGGTCGTTTATGAGTTAATTTTTAATCACTTAATGAACTGTAAATTTGCTTTCATTGCAAATGAGCGACAACGCGCAATCAAATGTAAATTATGAAAATCAATTAGCATTAATTTATTGATAAAATTATATTCATCTTTTTATACATTTCTCATGGTAAGCTATTTTTAACAGATGAGATATATTTTATGAATAACAAAGTTTTCCTTGTTCCTCAACGTATCCTGTAAATGATCAAATTCATGATATTTAACCACAGTGAAAATATTTAACCAAAAGTAGAAAATTAGATTATTAAAAAATTTATATTTTTCTAATTAATTTAATAATTATTTTACACGTTATATTTATAATATTTGTTAGTCTTGAGAAGGATCAAAACAAATGATCAAAATATTTAGAAAAACAATTAATTAGATTAGAAGAAAATTAGTGATTGAATTTATTTTCATTATCAGGCCAATTCTCAATATAATGTCTGACGGTATAAATGCTAAAAGAGAAACGTTTCTAAAGAGAATGGTACACTGTAAACGTAGATGAGGAACAGATAACGCAAGAATCAGTGTTATTCGTACATACCGTAAAGTAGGTCGAGGACGTATGATTACGTCAAAAGTTGCTCGCAAATGTGTCTATTTATTCCTGGTCAATCTTTGTCACGTTTATTTTCAAGTTCAACGCACGAACTGGATTATCCATTTGTAGCTTTTCTTATATGGTACATATGTTTATCGCTGAAACACGACAACATTTGCCTTTCAAGCATGAAGTTATTTAGATTATTTCATTTAATGGCTGATTTCGTTTATAATATTATCAAGCCAGTTCTTTCAATTTTAAAATGTTATATTACTTATTAATTTGTTTATTAAATGAATAAAACAAAATTTCAAAAAAGAATCCAGTGAAAAATAATAGATAATATATTTTAATTAAGCAGAGTTGAATAGACAAATTAGTTAATAGAAAATAATTGATTCTATGTTTCACAGTTAATGAACCATGACTACTGTTTTAATTTAAATGATTATCATAGAAGGCGCGTCAGTGTTTAATTATTACGTCAGAAATATTTCAAAAGGACACCTATACCTCTCGTTATCTTTCAGTATTTATTAAAGACTAGAATTCAATCTTCAAATTTGTGTAGTATTCATTAAAACAAAAAAAGTTTCGATATTAACACTTTAATGACCACTGTCAAATATTCGTGATTTTAATATTCAACTTTTTACACCACTATTCTTCGTTTTATTTCTATCTGTTAAATGCAAATTGCAATTTGAAAATTAATGGTTTCTCAGTGTATACTGAATGAAACTCAAAAATAATTTTCTGTTAATAATTCTTGTTAAATATAAAAAGTTTGAAATTGCAAAAATTATAAATTTGATAAAATGTACAGCCATCTAAATGTGAAAAATTTTAATATCGTAGTTTATTAATTATAGACCAGTTAATTGATTTATTATTAATATATTGATTATCTAATAATAATAATAATAAGTGAGCCTTTATAATACTTATAGAAGGATATTAAATTAAAATTGGGGTTCTCTCCATGGTCCGCCATTCGAAGATCATATCTAAATAAATAAAAATTATAAATATGATAAAATGTATGGCCATCAAAGTGTTAAAAATTTTAATATCGTAGTTTATTAATTATAGTTCATTCAATTGATTTATTATTAGCCTATCGACCAACTAACAGTATTAAGTGTATAAATAAGTATTTATACATTATATAACTACAATTTAAATGGGTTCAGAGTTAATAATTACTCGAATAAATAATCATAGAATGAAAATAATTCTTTTTCCCTTCTGGCATTCAATTACTTAGTCGGTGCCTTTCGACGGCTGGTTGTTCATTTAGCCTACTATTATTTGCTCTTTCAGTTAGTAAATGGTGTGAAACATGCCCTTCACCATTCTCCCTAATAACCGGACCCTTTCAAACTTCGTTACGCCACACAAATAGGTTCAATTCAGTGTATAGCATTGCGGCGAATTTCGTCGGAACCTGTTACACTAGACCTTACAATGGATAATTGTACCACTTGACGGGTCATTTCTATATAGGGAAAGTTTTTCGAAATACCAACGCTAATGAATAAATGTTAACCCTTGAACAGAGGTGCCTGGATCAATCGTGAGCCGAATTTACAATATATATTGCAAGGATATTAAATTAAAATTGGGGCTCTCTTCATGGTCCGCCGTCCGAGGGTTAATAATTAAAAAATTTAAAATATCATTATTGATAAATAAAATATCAGTGAGCTAAATTTATAATACTTATAGAAGGATATTAAATTAAAATTAAAATTAAATTAAAATCATATTTAAATACTTAAAAAATCATTATTTTGCATTATTTGTTATAAAATTTATTATAAAAATGAATATCAGGGAATTTATATTTATATAAAATAAAAGAAAATTATTTGCCATTTATTTATAATGACTGGTTGAATAATAAATGTGGAATTTCATATGATTGATACTAATTTCTTGATACTACTCCAACCAGTTGGAAAAAATGTTTCCTGTTGCCTTCGAAACATTCAAAGGAATGGAGCTCTATTATAATTTAAAATCAGGTTCACATTTGAATAAGAGAAATGCGTGTACCGTTATTTGACAATACTCTTGTTGAAACAATAGTATCTATTACTCGCAGTTAAAAATGACAACTGTATCATTAGAAAATCGTTTGATTTAATGAAAGATATTTTAGAGAATAATTAGCAGAGAAAGTATTTACGATATTCTTCCATAATTTCATCGATTTTCCTCGAAAGGAATGCGTGTTTGACAAATGATTTTACACTTTCTCAATCACATTATCGCTATTTTCGGCGATTCATTTAACTTTCACTTTAACTTTCAAATAGATACAGAATAAGCGTTATTTTACGATACTTTAACGTTTTGAAATTAATTAATTAATTATTAAATTAAATTAAATTATTTATTCTGTTAACTTTTATTAATTTAATTAATATAATTTAACGCTCAATCAATCAATAAGTGCTACTTTCTCATTAATTCATATCATATTTTATCGTCTTTGAAATTAATCGTTTCTATGACCGTCCAAAATGTTTCGAAATCGTTTATTTTCACCGGAAGAAATGTAACATAGAAAAAGATTGGTAAACACGGTCCGATCACTTTCGATCACGTATGCGCAGGTTATTTGCATGTGACACACCTTATTGGCAGTGATGCATGAACGCCAAGGCGGGACAAAAGGATGAGCGTTGAGTAATAAGAAGCGTTAGCGTGCAAATGGTGAAATGTTGAAGCGAAAGGGATACGGTTCGCAGAATAATGCGATGCAATGTGAAGCTCGCTGCATCGAAACCCGTTAGGATGAATATGTGCAGTGGTTTGCCAGAAGTATTCGCCCACTTGCTCTTTCGACAGACGTTCGATTCTTTTCTTCCATTTACTATGATGTAACTGGACTAGGGATGTTTATGCAAAACATTGATGAAGCAATTTGGTTTAGTCAGTAATCTAATTCAATTGGAGTAATTTGGAAAATAAAGAAAAAAGAAAAATGATAAAAAATTTCCAACGCAGAAAATGCAATCGCAAGATAAATGTTTTCTCTATATTTTATAGTTCTCCTATCGATTCTGTTAAAGTTATATTCTCAATTCTCCATCAGCGTTCGTGTTCAGTTTCAATGAACCGTGTTCTCGTAAACGCTGGCGAATAACCCAGATTTAACCCACACTATCTGGATTTCTTCTGGTTAGAAATCTTTCATCACGAAGTCTTGCATAAACTGCATATCTGTCAGTTGGTTGATTAGAATAAGCGTGAATAGGCATGTTACCAGAGAAATATTATTATATAAATCAGTTGAGTTCCGGTGGATTAAAAACCTGACTCATTACCTGTTCGATATCTATCTGCTGTTATCGTGGTTTCAATAGATCGATATTTGATCGATGATAATACCTAGTGGCATAGGAAAAAACAAATAGGAGTAATATTCATTTGATATTAATTAAAATCTCATTTTAATCTATCTATGATATGTTGATGAATCAGGAAAAATCTAATTTATTTTGAATAGGATAGATTCTAATAAAATAAAAAAAATAAAATAGAATTGTGTACTGTGTTATACATCAATCGAAGCGTATTTTTATTCTCAATAAAAGATATTAAGGTACTTAAGTCGAAAATTGATTAATTTAGAAGATACATATCTTAGGGGGAGATTAAGCTTTTTCGATTTGAAAAATATTTCTCGGAATTTGATACTCCTTCCAACGGTATTTGCTGCGTCTTGCTATTCTCAGTAAAAAACATTAAGGTACTTAAGTCGGAAATTGATTAGTTTGAAAGATATTTCAGGGAGAGACCGAAAAAGATTAGTGGTCTCTCCCTGCGATAACGTTTGATCTAATCAATTTTTGACCCAGGTACCTTAATAATTTTTTATAGAGAATATCAATACGCAGAATTTGGCATTAAGCGAAGTCCAAAATTCCGAAAAAAAATTTCCAAATTTGAAAAGCTTAAGTCTCTCCCTAAGATAATTTTTAAGCTAATCAATTTTCGACCCAATACCTTAGTAATTTTTAGTATAGAATATCAAGACTTAGAATTTGACGTCAAGGGAAGTACAAAATTGCAAAAAAATTCTTCCAGATTGGAAAAACTAAAGTCTCTCCATAAGAAATCTATTGAACTAATCAATTTTCGACCCAAGAACCGTAGTAATTTTTTGTAGAATATAATAAAACACAGTGATTGATATTGAGAGAAGTAGAAAATTCGATTAAAAACTTTGTTACATATTTCAATGCTGACTGGTCTATGCATAAGCTCGATTATACTTCTCCTGGTTAAACTGTACAAACCCGAGACTTTGCTCGTATTCACAAACAGTACACACATATTGTATTCGTTATCAGTCCTTGCATAACACGCGTTCGCTAAATGCATTCGAACGTAATGATTACCCCAAGTAGATTAGTAACACGGACACTGTTACAGTAAATTGTTTTCGCGTATGGATCGATTGCGTTTATTAGTTGGGAGATAGGAGAGAAACGTGTCGATACACGAGATGTATTATTGACTGAAATGGTAAAACTTGTATTTCAATTCTTAGCTCTTCAAACGTGCAATTAACGATAAACAATCGTGCGTTTAACATTGTTACATTCATTTCTTAATTTTCTAATAAAATTCTAATAAATCTATTTATAGATTTATAATTGTGGGACAACCTTATAATTATTCAATTCTTAGCTCTTCAAACGTGCAATTAACGATAAACAATCGTACGTTTAACATTGTTAGATTCATTTCTTAATTTTCTAATAAATTTTCTAATAAAATTCTAATAAATCTATTTATAGATTTATAATTGTGAGACAACTTTATAATTATTCAATTCTTAGCTCTTCAAACGTGCAATTAACAATAAACAATTGTTAGATTCATTTCTTAATTTTCTAATAAATTTTCTAATAAAGTTTCTAATAAAATTCTAATGAGTCTAATAATTGTGGGACAACTTTATAATTATTATATACCTCTAGCAATTTTAATTATTAAAATAATCTATTGATTATTGATAGCTTTTCAAACACCTCCACTTGTGAAACAAACACATGCAACCATTTCACAATATTTAATATTATCTTATAAAGTTTCTGCCTATCTTTGATTACTTATGCTAATAGATGTTTGCCCAAGAAATTTCGGTGCACTCTGTATGCAAGGTAGTAAAATCAACCGTGGTCAGCTACATAAATAATGTCTGGTATAATCATGTGTGATCTCACGAGTTGTTACCAACCTGTTCACCGTATTGGCTCGTTTCACTCAAAAGCAAAGTCACAATTATCTTAATAGCTGACTCGCTCGAACGATTTCTACGTAACCGAGGCAAGGGTTTTCATAGCAAATGCGAGGGATACGTATGCAACGCGTTCCACGGGACGGCCATAATTTTCCTCTGTTATTTGCTAACTTTTTCACCTCCGGCTATTCTTTGTTTTAGTTATTCTTGCCGGTAAACTCGTGAAACCTCGACGGTCGGTGGTTAGGGAGTTACGGAAACTTGTTATGATAACGGTTCGCTCATGGCTGATAATAAAGTGGTATTCAATTTTCGAATTATCGGAGGTTTATGGCGAAACTGGCAGACGAAAAAAATAGTTGACACGCTGTAATCATGCTGAGAAATGATATAACGTAATGTACTAGCGTTTCTACAAGGTGGTACAGTTTAATTGGTTCATCCAATTATCTTCCAATTTAGACTTATTTTTAATTAATTGTAAAATAAATCAAGCTTCGCCAGGAAAAATGGGGATATCTCGGGTTTTCATCTTTCTTTATAGATATCTGGGTGATGCCTAGAATTAGACCGATGATGTATATTCTATATGAGGTACCTGTTTATTTTATAGTTTGTCATGATGTTGCTATGCGAGGTACACCTATCCTTATAAATCATGCCACTGTTACGTGCATACACGTGACAAGTTTGTTTACCATCGTACAGTTATCCCATTTGATATGTTACCTACCATGATGTTCGTATCGTGTGTCAACAATATATCACTTCTTACAACAAACATTGAACGTATAAATTTCAGCTATTATTGTATCAACGTCACTGGATTAATTCAATTACCACTTTCGTTGCCAGTAACTTTGTAACTCTGAAATTTATCACTTGTTATTGTTGTCTAAAAGATTATAAACTTTCAAAGTTTCAAGGTTCTGAAATTTCCACACTTCAGAATTTTATAATTTCAAAATTTTAGAAGTTTGAAAGGGTTCCCAATTCTAAAATCCTAGAATTCGAAAGTGTTTTCTATTCTAAAATTCTATAATTTGAAGGTTTTTTAAATTTTTAAATTCTAGGATTTGAAGGTGTTTTTAATTTTAAAATTCTAGGATTCGAAGGATTATTTAATTCTACAATTCTAGGATTTGAAGAATTTTTCAATTCTAAATTTCTAGGATTAGAAGCCTTTTAATTCTAAAATTCAAGGATTCCAAAAAATTTAAATTTTAAAATTCTAGGATTGGAAAGTGTTTTCTAAAATTCTACAATTTTCCTCCTTTCATCTTTCCCCTTAATTAAGAGGCACCTACATTGCACCCAAGTGTCCTCCGACATCATTAACTAATCATTTCTATTATTTTTATTGTTTCAGTGAGCATCGCTGTGCTACTATTTTTCCTTTACGGGAAACCATACAAACGTGGATTCTTTTGCAACGATGAATCGTTGATTCACCCATTTCTCCCATCTACGGTGACTAGTGCGATGCTTTACATAATTGGACTTTTCCTTCCTATATGTACGGTGAGTTATCTTTGCATGACGGAAAACATTTATCAGATTAAATTTGACTGGCAATGTATAAACAAATCTTACGTAATTAGTAATTAATCCAAATCTCGGATGGCGGACCATGGAGAGAGGCCTAATTTTAATTTAATTTTCTATTTCATATTATTTTAATTTTCTACGAAACTTTTTCGTTTAAAAATTATATATTTTACTTTAGATTATTATCTTTATATATGTCTTGTAAATTTGGGTCACTGTTGACCCAGGTTCTACTGTTTAAATGTTAATAGAACTTAGCTTATTGCTGGAAGAAACTTCGATTTTCTTTTGAAAAAAATTTACAAAATTTACATTGTGATCTTCGAAAGTTTGCTTATACATAATGTAACAAGTCTAGTTTAGTTAATAACCTTTTTTACCGTGATTTGATCTAATAACTGTGTATGACTAAGCTTCGTTAAAAGCGTGGGACGTATATGATGTCACGTTCCACATTCTCGTAAGAAATATTCTGAGAATCACTTAATTTGTATTAAAAATATTCAATAGTCATTTTTATTAAAATTTAAGCTTTAAATTGACATGACATAAGTGCCATTTTGCAATACTTTCATACCATATAATCATGATAGATTTTGTAATCGATCATCGATCACTCTAACTGACAACCAGTCACTTCCTCTTTAGAATACTAATGAATCATTTACGTAGTCATCATTATCAAATTTTATCATTCGAATTGATATGCCACATTAAATGGTGTCAGACATATCGATATCCGACATTTGATATACAATGACCTGTGTTACACAACACGATTGCTTCATTTCCATATAAATGCAAATTATAACTGTTTAATTTGTAATGACTCATCGAACTTAGTACAGAGTCGACTGTTGTAACGTTGACAAGTGGCTGGGTGATAAAAAAAATACCTTTCATGTTTTATCTAATTTCTGACGACACGGTGCGCAGCTGTTCTTTATCTACTTTTTGCTTGCTCGAGTAGATAGAATCCTCGCAACCGATCCAACGTGTATAATGCTAGGTATTTTTAAGCCGGTCCCTTCGAAACGGTGCTCCCGTCCCGAATGAAGAATCCCCGTTTTCACGCTGTTGATATTAGCTGATGCCACGTGAAATATGACCTCGCGGTGTTAACACATGCCATAGAAATGAAGCAGTACTCTTTTATTTCACGTAAAGCCCATTTAAATCACTCTTCCTTCTAAATTACACAGGGTAGTATACTATTTACCTAAGATTCAACACAACTGACTCATTCATGGGCTAAAGTGATTAAGTTGGCTTTTTGAATTCTCTAAAATTTTATCTAATTAATTTATGTACTTTTTATTTTTTCAGGGATTAATTCATTTTCATAAAATTTCAGGACTATAATTTGGGATATCCAATATATACAGAGTAGTATTTTTTTTTACCTAAGATTCAACGCAACTGACTCATTCATGGGCTAAAGTGATTAAGTTGGCTTTTTGAATTTTCTCAATTTTTATCTAATTAATTTATGTACTTTTTATTTTTTGAGGGATTAATTCATTTTCATAAAATTTCAGGACTATCATTTGGGATATCCAATATATACAGAGTAGTATGTTTTTTTACCTAAGATTCAACACAAGTGACTTATTCATGGGCCAAAGTAATCAAGTCGATTTTTTTAATTTCCTCAAATTTTATCTAATTAATTTCCTTACTATATTTTTTTGTAGGGTTAATTAATTTTTATATTATTTTGGGGGTATAGTTTGGGACACCCTGTATATATACAGAATAGTATTTTTATTGCCTAAAATTCAACACAACTGACCCATTCAAGGGCCAAAGTAATCAAGTCGATTTTTTTAATTTTCTCAAATTTTATCTAATTAATTTCTTTACTATATTTTTTTGTAGGGTTAATTAATTTTTATATTATTTTGGGGCTATAGTTTGGGACACCCTGTATATGTACAGAGTAGTATTCTTTTTACCTAAAATTCAACATGACCCATTCATGGGCCAAAGTGATTAGGTCGCCTTTTTGAATTTTTCAAATTTCATCTAATTAATTTCTTTGCTATTTATTTTTTTGAGTATCATCAATTTTCACGTTGTCTTAGAGCTATAGCTCGGGGCACCCTGTACATGTACATGATCCCATAATTATGAAATATTGGACTAGTATCGTTTCTCGAAAAATTATTTTATGGAAGGTGGTTCGCATAAATCTTCATTAAGTGGAAATTTGGATTGATTTTGATCTGCTTGCCTTGGAAGGGCTGTATAGGTTATGGATGGATGTATGCACATATGGGATGCAAAAGGGAAAAAAGAGCATTCGTTAACTTTCGGTGGTCGTGGGAATCGATTTACAGTATCTGGAAGCGGTGCACGTGTACGCCAAAGTATTTTTGCCGAGCGTGAAGGCAGAAGAGACCACATCCTCTATTTGCATCCTTGGAAACTGCACGCAGCTCAGGCTCGGATCAAAGGGTTGTCAGCCGCTGAAGGAGAATTGTACTCCTATATAGGCTGTTTCAAATTAAATACACACGATTTTTTAATAATCTTTTGCAATTTCCAAATAAATAAATAGGGTAACGTGTGTAGTTATTGATCCTTTTCTATTCTTCTATTTTCTATAATTCAATTTGAAAGAAAATAATGAATAATAAAAATTAGAAGAAGAATTTTTAAAGGGACAGTGTAAAATTTAGAAAATGAAAATAATATTAAGGGCAGAGTTTAATTAGAATTGTGGCTCTCTCCAGGGTCCGCCCTCCAAGGGTTAATAAACGCAATATATAATTAATAAACCTTAATTTTATAAGGTTTAATCATTGCAAAGGGGCCAATAATTGTACACGTTACCCTATAAACATAAAATTTGAAACATTTTAACCCTTTGGCCACTCTAATTTTTAAGCAATAAGTATTAAATTTCTTTGACAAATTTCAAACTTCACATGTATCATAATTCATTTGAATTATTTATTTTTTAATATTCATCTAATTGTAATAGATGGTTTGAAAAGGCAAACTTTTGAAATTCAAATCTTTTTCTGAATAATGTATGGAAACTGGAATGTATAAAACCAAATGAATTTCTGGTTTAAAATCAAGCCCTGCGAGCAGGCTCTTCAAACGTCACTTCCTATTCTGCTTTTCTTTTCTCTTATCCCTCAGCCACACGATGTTCGAATTAACGCTGTCATCGTAAGCAAGTGTGGAGATGTATTACACGATCTTCAAAGTCGTTTTCCTCGAAAAAGGAGCTACCTATAAAACAAAAACCATACCGATTCACACTATAACTTATATTTCTTTTTCTACGTAGAATCAATCCTTTCACAGCTGTGCCACCTGTTTTGAAACACTCTGTACATTATTAAAAATTATTTCAGAATTTGTTAAACATTAATTTTTCGATTTTAATTTCCTATTTTCTACCTTAAAAAATTTTCATTTAAATTAATCAACCTGTATACGAATACTTTTTCTACCCACTATATATCAAGCTATCGTAATGGAACTAAGGGGATCGTAAATAAATGAATCGTTCGAAGATACAGGACTCGTCCCTTTCTCGTGGCCATGATATATTATTCGTTTCCATCGG
This sequence comes from Osmia bicornis bicornis, assembly GCF_907164935.1. Lineage (NCBI taxonomy): Eukaryota > Metazoa > Arthropoda > Insecta > Hymenoptera > Megachilidae > Osmia > Osmia bicornis. The sequence continues at coordinate 5,709,499 of NC_060223.1, forward strand.
GGTAGAAGAAAAGAATGTCGAAGCAGGTAAAAACGTCTGAACCTGCTGTTGTATTTCATTCATTCGTACCACTCGCTTGTATCACCTGGCGACCTTTATCTGGAATCTGGCCGGTTAACCCACTTTTGTTGAAACCGTGACAGATCGGTAAAACCTGAAGGAGAGATTACTGGCTTTGAGCCTCTTGAGAATTTTGGAGTCGTTGCCTTTCCCCTGGCCTTTGTCCACTAAACATTTATCTTTGATTAATCTCAAAGGAGACGGCGTTTCATTAAAACCCCGGCTATCAGGCTAATAACCTTTGCCAGATACTCTCTGGTCAGATTTAAGAGCACTAAAAAAGAATTTGATAAAATACAAAATAAAAATAGTATTACTTTTGATAATAAAATTCGTTTGCTAAGAGTTTTATATTATATTAGAAGAATTATTATTAGAGGAACAGTGTAAAATTAAGAGATACGAAATTAAATTTAAATTGGGGCACTCTCCATGGTCCAAGGGACTTATAAAACTAATTTGTTAAGAGCTTCATATTATATTAGAAAAATAATTATTAGAGGAACAGTGTAAAATTAAAAGAATAAAATTGGGGCTCTCTCCATGGTACGCCATCCGAGGGTGAAACTAATTAATATAAGGGACTTATAAAATTAATTTGTTAAGAGTTTCATATTAAATTAGAAAAATAATTATTACAGGAACAGTGTAAAATTAAAAGAATAAAATTGGGGTTCTCTCCATGGTCCGCCATCCGAGGGTGAAACTAATTGATATAAAGAACTTTATACTGATTTCTTTAAATATTAAAAAATTCTGTTACAGATGTTAATAAATGAATATCTATACACAAGGAACTGCAAGATGGATTCTTCAAAAATATTTTTTGGCTACAATATACCTCCATGGGTCTGGAGTGCCTACGAAAAGGTAGGTGTTCAAGAATATTTCCATTCCTTTATGATTCGAATCATGGTCCTAAAAAAATACCGTAGAAGTAGAAAATCGTGTAAGCTTATAGACAGAATCTCTTCCCTTTATTTTATTGTCCTAGATATGTATTAAGAATTGATTGTTAACGGTATACTTAAGATTTCTTACAATCTATAATCGGTATTTTTCAGATTGGGATTTTCGGTTTCGGTGCAGCCACAAACGTTTTAATCACCGACGTGGCCAAATATTCGATAGGCCGATTGAGACCCCATTTTATTACTCTGTGCATGCCTAACGTGAATTGCAGCCTAATTGAAAATCAGCATAAATATATTGAGAATTTTACCTGTACAAACAACCTCTCGAGGAGCCTATTGAAAGAACTCAGGTAAATATTTTTAAATATTCTTTTATTCAATGATTGAAAAGAGACATAATTTTGCGAACTTTTTTTATAAATAAAATTACCAAGGCTCAGCCATTGAAATTTCCAGTTTCAAGGGTCTTGAAGGTTCAGAGCAATACCCTTTTGGTATCTGGCAATGAGATCGCAAATCGTTGAATCGCGTGACGGTAACAATTGTGAGCATCGTTGTAGAACCATGAGAATGAACGGTAGAATTAAAGTTGATGAAGAGGAACGATCGCTTTCACAATTTTTTTCTTTTCGCGTCACTGATCCAAATAGCTGGAAAATAATAATAATAAATCCTTCAGAATCAATTCCATAAATTTCACAAGTGTTGCTTAAGGTGTAATTTTAATTTTATAAAATTGAAAAATATGTAAATTACCATTCGAATCAAAGAAAATAACCGAACAAGTCGGTGAACAAGTTACAAGTTACCATTTTCCTATTCGTACAAAAATATTACGCTATTATTACCCCAGGGTATTTCGTTAAAGAACCCCTTTCGATAAGTCGTTCCCTATTATTTGCTCGAGGTCCAGTGTGGCCTGAAATAATCACTTTGATCCACGGTCCAGTCGATCAGCAAGGCATTATTTACCGTGCACCCGTGCCTTATTCGCAACGGAATTTCGTCGATTTTTTGCCGTGCCAGTACCCTGGGGCCGGTTCCAACGGATACGAGCAACAAAAAAAGAAGGGAACGCCGGTAGCAGCAAATGACAATGATGAGAAGCTTTGTGCAGCCCTGCTATTCGCATGAACTGGATTCGAATCCAACTTGCTTGGTTCAATAACGGAAACGCTATCGCAGGGCTGGATCAAAATTGTGAATCTCTTCTTTAGAATTTTCTGATATTAACCCTCTTTAAATATTGCTGTGATTAGGATTTTGATAGGGGTGGATTAGCTCCCTTAGCTTCAGTGTTAATTGTTTAAGAGAAATCTTAGATTTTTAGAATTTTAGAATTTTGGAATCTTAGATTTTTAGAATTTTAGAATTTTTGAATTTTGGAATCTTGGAATTTTGAAACCTTAGAATTTTGGAATTTTTAAATCTTAGAATTTTTGAAACTAGGAATTTTAGAATCTTGGAATTTTATAACTCTAGAATTGAAAAAAATGGTAAAGGTCTACTGCACCCTTTGTTATGGGGGTAAAACCACCCTATCTATTTCTAGTTACACCTCTGCAAAAATTTCTAAAATTACAACTAATTTTCATTGATAAACGAACAGTAAAAGTAGTACAGAATGAAACGTCTACGATAAGAAGGAGGTTTCTTCCTGGCTAAGAAAGTGTCCTGATATTTATGAACCATAGTGTACACGCGCTCGGGCGTATCTCCACAGGTCGGCCGCCCTTCGTACGAGCAGGGACAGTTTTATGTATAGAAAGATTTGAAGAATTAGCGATAAAAGCTGACAGAGAATTCATTCATACGTTCTTCACCCTCTGATTTCTCTGGTTCTTTAAAAAGAAGCCTATAGAGCAGCGTTTCCCAATCTTCTGTATCTCATTCTTGCTAGCTGCTAATTGTCTGTTCCGTGAACCGGTTATTTCGAAATTAGTTCAGCCAGTGATTTTCGGTAATCGTGCTCTAAATACTGTCCAGTTATGTTTATCTACTGTTCATCCATCGGAGCTTCCAGAAATTCTCAACAAACTTTGTAACACGTTGATTACTGGGTAGTGATCGATCATCAACACCGCAAATTACATATACTGGAATAATTAAAAGAAAATAATGATTTATTATTATTCTACCAAAAATGCAAGATAGCTGATAGAAAGCTTGAAATTAAAAATTTAATAATTATCAATCAACCTATTAACTCTTGGATGGCGGACCATGGAGAGTCCCAATTTTAATTGAGTCTTCTAATTATTCCTTCAGTAGGTATATGAAACTCTTGGGTCATAATTGACCCAGGCACCCCTGTTCGACGATTAATCACTACTTTACCAAATGCATCGAAACGAGAGAAAGAAAACGTTGAAACATTGTTCCGTGAATAAATAAAGGAAAGGGGGGGAGGAGATAATGTTTGATCAAAGGTGTAGTCTTTTTCTTTCGATGGTCAATTACTCTCGCAGATGGAAGCTTAGCCCACTCGACCAGTTGGTCTTTTATTTTTTCCTTGTCGAAGAATCTTCCCGCCGAATCTTTACGATCCACGCTTCGGGGCATGCATCCGTCGATTGTAATCGGCAGGAACACGCCCCTGGAATTAATCGTGATAAAATTAATAGGGTCCCATTATGGGACATGTGTGGAAGAGATGAGGACGGTGCGAGGTTGGTACACGGTAGAAGAAGAGAATTTTTGTATGAACGGTCGTTGAACGAGATTTATTTGACACCGTACAATTTATAACGTTGATCATTTCAGATTATCCTTTCCCTCGGGACACTCGTCGTTCTCGGCCTACACCATGATCTATCTTGCGGTAAGTCCCCGTTTTTCTCTCCGTCAATTTATGATTCTACGCTTACTTAACTTCAATTTTCTAATCACTTTCTCATCTCTTTTATTTCAACCCACCAACTCTTGCTCTGTTTCTAAACAATCGTTATCCAGAAAGTTAACACCGTTTCGAGCTCCCGGGTTTTTATGGGGGTTTCACCTCCCATTAAAAGGCACTTTTAGACCAGTAAACAAGATACCCTGATAGGAACGAGTAATACAAGTGTCTTTTATAAACAGAGTGTACAAACAGGCAATTGAAATAGTAGCTGGTTAATTAATTCAAGTTAGAGTTGAAATTTTATTGAAATAAAAAGATTATTTTTTAAATGGTAATATTTAGAGCTGAAGAATTCCATGGTAAGATGGGGTTGTTATTTTATTGCCTGGACCGATCGTTTGTTATGAACAGCTGATTTACATCTCTGGGATCGTTCCAATAAAAGAACATGGACCACGTGCTGCTTCTTACAAACAACAAAGTACGACGAATGTCATGTGTCATGAAAGATATACCGCTCTGTATCAATATGTATCGCCTTCATTTGTTACGAAAATAATCCCGATGTTCAAATAGAGGAAACGAAAATTAATCAGGAAACTGTCATCTCTTCCTCATTATCGCGTCATCAGTTAAGATTGGTTAATTGCAATTTCGCGTAAACAAAATATTATTGGAATTGTGTACCATGTTATATATCAATTAAAGCGTGTTTTTGTATTCTATAAAAAGCATCAAGGTACTTCGGTTGAAAATTGATTGGCTGAAAAGATATTTTATGGAGAGACTTAAGTTCTTTCAATTTGAAACTTTTTTTGGAATTTTGTACTTCTTCCAACGTTGTTTACTGCGTCTTTTTATTCTCTATAAAAAAGTATTAAAGTACTTGGGTTGAAAATTCATTAGTTTAAAAGATATCTTAGGGAGAGACCACTTGGCTCTTTCAGTCTCTCCCTAAGATATCTTCTGAAATAATCAATTTTCGAACCAAGTACCTTAGTAATTTTTTGTAGAGAATAACAAAACTCAGAATTTGACTCCAAGGGAAGTATAGAATTCCAAAAAAAAATTTCCAAATTCGAAAATCCTAAGTCTCTCCCTGCGATAACTTTTGAAATAATTAATTTTCGACCGAAGTACTTTAGTAATTTTTTATAGAGAATAACGAGACGCAGAATTTGGCATCAAGCAAGGTACAGAATTCTAAAAAAATTTTCCAAATTCGAAAAGTCTCCCTAATAGCCATTTAGAAAAATAAAATTGACTTTGAAATCTTTGGAACGCCTCCACTTCCAAGGCAGATACATCATATAATATTCCTAATGACATTCTTCTCTATCTTATACCATTTTAGAATTATAAATTGGTCCACTTACACGAGGTCCCCCTAGTTGTACTACATATGAAGAACTGTCCTCCAATTGTATCGCTATAATATTTCTTTTGTAGTTGTACTTGCAATTAAGGATGACGTGGAAAGGTAGCAAATTATTAAAACATTTCTTTCAAATTGGGTGCCTGCTAATGGCCTGGTACACTGCAATGTCACGAATTTCCGACTACAAACATCACTGGAGCGACGTTCTGAGCGGTTCGATCATTGGTACCGTCGTGGCTCTAGTTGTGGTGAGCTTAATTAATCATCCTTAACTATTCCATTGTGCTATCATAAGGTGTATTAGATGCGAAGAGTAGGGTATGCTGAAGTTAATAATTGCCATTATATTTCAAATATTTACATGTTAAAACGTAGCTTGAAAAATTGAATAATTTTAAACAGAACATAAATGATTCGTAATCGTTTCTTTCAGGCTAACTGTGTAGCGGATCTGTTCAAGGAACGAAGACGTTTTCTGACAGAAGAGAAGCACCGCGCGGCTGATTACGAAACAGAAGGCGGTACACAGGTGAATAATGGCACTAGTAATCACAACTGTTGATTTAACGAGCTAGCTCTTCGTTTGCTGACCACAACAAGGCCGTGACTGTCTTCTAGCTATCTCTGGGAAGCTAATCGGGTCTCAGGGAACAATACTATGGGTGCCTGGATATCGAACATCGCGGCCTACCATCAACGCGCTCGCGTACCTTTTCAATCCAACAGCAACTGCCTTACACGCTGGGACCGCTCATCACGTACCACCTTCTTCAACGAGCCTTCTATATACGTTGCTGATCCACCATCCTTAGCATCATCATAATCATCATCATCGAGTGGTTTCATTCATCAAAATTCTCCCACTCTTTTTGTAAAAAAGCTTTGCGAGAAAAAAGGTCTTGTCGTTAATCCTATTCGTGATCGTTCTAAACGAGACTGTCATCGATTGTCCATGAATTTCGAGCCTTGAGTGGTCAGTTTTCAAGTTTGTCCAATATTTTTTGTGGAAAGATACGTTACACGTTGAAGAGCGAAAATTGTGATGTCGTTGTCCTTAGCTTTTACGTTGTATCGATGGACAGTTTCTGTAAACAATATCTTGGTATTCTTTTATTTCGTCCAAATTATCGTTTCGATAGATCCGCGCCAGGATCTACGCTTATTTTATTAATGTTTTATGAAAACATATTTAGTTGATCGTACGATAGGTATCGTATAGAGATGAATTATTTTAAAGATACGGATAGGTGAGAGATATGTTTGTAACATTAACGAAGATGTATTTATTTCTTGTTGAGCGTTATTTATTTATAGGTAGAAAGCAACGAGCAAGTATCCTCCGTTGCCCTTGCTAGAGAATATTGCTATTCAATTTTATTCTTAGTTTAGTTCTGCCAAGTGAGAGTGGAGGTTGGAAGCAGGGCAGGATTGATGGGGTAGATAGGGACAAAAGTCGTTAGCAGAAGTAAAAATATGATGATTAATCGAGGTTTTGACTCACGAGGTTCTAGTTAGGCACTCCTTAGGCTTGGAGATCTCCATATCTTGGGAAACTAATATTATACTTAAAACGTAATGACCGAAGACCTTAGATCTATGAGAAGAGCCATAGGTTTTGACAGCGTAGATCTTCGACCTTAAAGTCTCTGTCACCCATGGTATACTTTGAAAAATCGTTCCAAGCATAATGTGTCAAAGGGATAATTTAGAGCTTACAATTAGAAGTTCAGAGTTTAGAAGAAGAACTAAGATAAAATTTAAGAACACGCATTTAGAACTTCATTCTTTCTTGGCACAGCTACACTATGTTTTTAGTAAATTACTTATTGTTATGATAAATTACCTTGCTCGTATTTGGTGCTTTGGAGAACGTTGTGCTAATGTTATTTAGAGTTATGAACTATTACATAAGAAATGAAACGCGATAATTTCTTTTGTTGAATTTAAAAAGTACAATTGTTCTTTGGCAATTGTAGCAAAATTTTCAGTATTGATCGCTTCTTACATTATACGTACAGAACGAATATAATTCAAGTGTACGTATTTCTAGATCGACGATTTTGTTAGCACTTAAAAGAATATTCGAAATTCCTATTTACTTCAATCTCATCTCATCGAGCAATGGAACGCAATTAATAACAAGCCTATATGCAATAATCACTTGATAGTCCGAAAGGGCGTATAATTTAAAGTATTAACAATATCGATTTTTATTAAGGAATAAAAAGTAATTAGTGAACATTGCGAAACAATGTAATGCTATATTATAATACCATTTTGAAGTGTATACACTTTTAGATTACGGGGGTATAGATTCTAATATCTAGAATGCAGGATTATTCTTCTGTAATTGATTCTTCTTTTTTTTTTTCTTTTCTATTAAACTTTTTACATAATTCTGATAGCACATTCGATAGTACACATTGCCAGTTGAAATTTTGGAATCACTTGTCAATTTCTTTTTTCAATAATCCATAAACAAATTTTAGTTCATTGTTTTTCTTCTTTTTTTTTGTACAGTAATTCCAAATTTTTGAGGCAGTGTGAGTATACCTATATGATAGGATATTTAGTGCTTCAAAATTGTAAGACCTATGCAAGTTTATCACAGCGAAAATTAAAGAATTTGTAAAGATTCTTTTTCTTTCATTTATGTATGTCCTGATAGACTTGCATATTTCTATTGGTCCTACAATTTTGAGACGTTCTATATACATACTTATGTACGTATGTATGGTGCTCGTGTGGTTTTACACGTAGAACAAAAATGTTCTGAAATACGGCAGTGCTGTATTATTAAGTGGAAGTATTGTGTACCTGTACACTGTTAATAGACGAAACTGTGTACGTTTATATATGTTAAGATAAAGATCCTTATTTATTTTTCAAAGATTCGACTCGTAGATGTTTGAAAACGACCAGTCAATGATTTTCTCGTTTCTTTCAATAATAATCATAAAAATCATGTTAATCTTTAATGCAATCTACTACTTACCTTTGTTTAACAATAAGTAAATCTGCTTGATTTCATTGGCTGCTGAATTTTGCAAACTTACTCTGCGAATAATATTAATTATTACTATTTCTACATAATAGCTTTAACAAGGTGACAAGGTCCAAATTTTTTTGGAATTTTATACTTTCTTTGATGTCAAATTTTGCGTCTCGTTATTTTCTACAAAAAATTACTAAGATACTTGGGTCAAAAATTCATTAATTAAAAAGTTATCCCAGGGAGAGACCGCCAGCCTCTCCCAGTCTCTCCCTAAGATATCTTTTTAACTATTCAATTTTCGACCCAAGTGCCATAATAATTTTTTACAGAGAATAAAAATACGCTTCCATTGATGTATAACAAAGTACACAATTCAATTAAAACAAATTAAGTTGGCCTTGAAATCTTTGCAGCGCTTCTACTTCAAAAGCTGACATATGCATCAAACGATGTTCCATTTAACACAATTCAGTTTTTCCTAATGACATTTTTTTTTAGCTTTGTTCAATTTAGAGCTTGGCCCAGTTGTATGGCATTTCCTGTTAGTATTCTTCATTGAAGCACTTCTTGAAGGCATTGAAAAACCTATGTACCTAGGTACTACTTTTCTTACAATTTATGAAAAAGTAACATAAATAAACGGCCAAGTATTACTTAGAAAAGTGTCGATTGTACTATGACAGTATTTTCTATACTTGTCACCTAAGGGATCACCCGTAACAGCTACTTTCTCGCAAGTCCTTGCTCAATTATCCATCATAATGTACAGAATGCCACAATGTAGGTCTGGCAGACCTACAGCTCAAACCTTAGGCAAAGTTTGAACTGTTGAAACCACTATAACTTTATTAAATTTGATTTTTCAGTTTTGTAAGAATTTGAAATGGTGACTGGTACACCTTATGTTTAAATAATTATTATTGTGAATCAGTATTTTTCAAATTATTGCTGATAGCCTATAAAGGAATTAATTATTGTGATATAAAGGTACTGATAATTTTAAATTTCCTATATACCTTGTATTATTAAAATGTAATTTTTCAATAATAATAGTAATAAATTAGTATCTTAGAATTATATTTGGAATTGTTGAGTAAATTAAAATTGTTTCTATTTAGAGAAAGAGGTAATTGCAGAAGTTTGAAAAGTACTTGAATTGTTAATTAAATGAAAGTCGAATTAGGTGTAGGCTAGATTGATAAACTAGAAAAATGTCTTTTGACTATATTTTAAATTGAAAGTAGTAGTTAGCAATAAACTGTATACGTATATTTATAAAATTCTCGATAGATACTAATGTATACTTATGAGACGATTTAACAATAATAAAAGAACACTTTTCGAAACTTCTTCCTTTCGACAGTACAGGGTGTTTTAAAAACAAATATATAATTTGCTTATGGGGGTATTATGGTTTAAAGTCCGGGAATGGTGTCTTCCGTGTTAACGAAAAGAATATAATTAAGTTAACTTTGTGTAATTTCTTTAATACTTCTAAACTTCCAGTTAATAAAATATTGTAGATAAAACTTATTCTTATAAATAATGAATCACCCATTATCTTGTACAAATAAAAATACCATGAATTACATGGTGGTATTTAATTTATAATTATATAAAACTGAGAAGTTAATCTTATGTATATTTACTATAAAATTGTTTTCTGTATGAAATCTTGAAATAAAATTTCTGTACTATAAATTCGGTAAGTGAATATTATACCGTATTATAGTTTAATCAAACTAAATAGAATTCTGTACTCATTCTCAAGCTTATTTGTAAGCTTGATAGCTTTAATTTTTTGCTTAAATGTTGCTCGTATTTCCTTATCATTATTTCATAAAATCAAACTTTATCTAACCACTTACAATAATTCTAAGCAAAAATTTATCTTAATGTAAAAAATCTTGTTTACGTTTCAGAACGAATTAACAGGACTTCGAAGTGCAGTAACATCTTACAACGGAATTGAAAGAACTGAAAACGTCATTTAAGAAAGACTGATAGTAGTTACAAAATATGTGAAATCATTCTTTTTTAATAAAAATGAATCCAATTTTGTGTAGTGGAAAATAAGATTTCCTTTCGTAGAAAACTTATAAAGAAAAGAATTCCATCAGCCCCTTCGTTTCTTCATATTCTCTTTCTTTAAAAACAGCGGGTTC